>NW_020201050.1:78491-84543 GCF_001531365.2 Cynara cardunculus var. scolymus | reverse complement strand
GAGACTTCTTCATCAGAACTGTCATCGCTCTCTGCTATCAATACCTTCTTCTACTTCTTCTCCTTCTCTTGCTTCTGTGCTTCTTTCCCCTTTCCTGAGCATCCATCCTCTGTGACTAAAGCCAGAGGGCCACCATAGTTCCTTTTCATTTGCAGAACTTGAGGCTCTTGGCATTTATGAGATCCAAACAAGTCTGCTAGAGTCCACATTTCTAAGTCTAGGGTGGCCTTCATGGACATGGTGACGTGCATCCACTCAACTCCAAGGCTCTTCAAGAATAATGAGTTGTTGTCCTCTGTCGTTCTCATGACTCCATACCTCTTGCAGTTACTAATTAAGGTGTTCAGTCTAGAGTATGTGTCAGACAGGAATTCGCCTTCTTTCGCCTTGAAGCTGTGGTACTCGTCAATGCAAATTGATCGATTGTTTTTGAGTGTTTTCTTACCTCCTTCAATCTGCTTCTCTAACTCTGCCCAAATATCCATGGATAATTGACAGTGATCGATGCATTTAAAGATTTCGTGATGTATTGCCATAATTAACAATCGTTTGCACTTGCTGCCCAATTCAACCATAATTTTGTTTTCATCACTCCAGTTTGCAACAGGACGTGGTTCATAATGCTCAGGAATTTTTGGAGTTGTTCCAGTGGCTGGAACTCTAGGAATTAAGTTCATGGGGACATAAGGAGGATTATAAAGAAATTCACATATCCTTGGGTGAATTCCTTCCAGAAAATTAACCATTCGCACCTTCCATTGGGGGTACTCATCACGTATAAGCGTGGGAGGTTTAGATTGAGAACCAGTGCTCATGAAAGATGTACTGGCCAGATTCGCCATTGAAAGAAGAAGAAAAATAGGAATAAGATGAAACTGATAGAATAGAGTAAAACAGGGTAACCTGAAGAAGAAGACTGGTGTTCTTGAGCAAATGCAGATTAATACCAATAACATAATAAATCAAATTAGAATTTGATTCCTGGCTCTGATACCAATTGTTAGGACCTTTAGATTTAGCTTATGATATTAATCAAATACTCTGGATGATCTTTTAGACAATAACAKTGCAGCGGAAACAATATATGAACAAACAGAGTAAGAAATCAATCAATAACACATATGATGAATGAAGAACACGAGAGAATAGCTTCAAATGATTTTCAATTGATTGCAAATACTGACAATTACAATACGGGAAGCACACTGAATTACAAAGACCTAGCTGTTATTTATACTAGTTCCTAACGACTTTTCTGACAAGACCTTGACAAGTGAAATGATCCAAGCCGTCCAAATAAAGTCGATTACAAACATAGTCACGTGAGAAGCACATGCAGCTAACTAACCTAAGTAAAACAGTAAGAAGTGGTTCTTCACATAAGATAAACCCGCAGACCCTCTGTGAGCCATCCCAGAGGCTCTGCTGCATAAGACTTGTAAACTCTTGATAGCAGAGGACCATTTTCCAGAACCTCTGTGAGAGACAACAGAGGTTCTGTCAATCTTGACTTGTACGAAAGATCATCTTCTGTTGTTCGTCCTCTGTGGTCTTCTGTGGAATTAACCCTTCTGTCAACACTTGCAGTAATACTTTTTCATACTTTTACATTAAATGAAATATGAGAGCTAACAGGGTGTTATAGAAAGTGGTATCAGAGCCTGAATTTAAGGGATTTAGGTATTTAACAGCATGATACCTAGACTTAAATTGTTTTCATTGCATGTTAAGGGGCCCAGACATAGTTAGCTCCATTGGAAATAAATATGATGGGTTGAAAGAACAGTGTGTAAGGTAAATTTTWATTACAYCTRGCYAGTGTAATTATGAATTTACAGGTACACATCTGAACTTGAATACTTTGTTATATTTGGGAATGTGAATACGTGATTATTAGCACTAAAATCTACAGATGTCTATCCGAACTCGAAGATTTGAAAGAATGGCTCATTCAGAATCTGAGGAAAGGGAAGAATCGCATGTTAATCTTCCGACTAGCACGTCTGGAAATAAAGGTCGGAGAAGAGCAAGGGGACGAGGCAGAGGAAGAAGTTAGTCTCAGGGAAGGGGTCGGACCGGAGTTCATTCTGAACATGAAGAATCCCACTCTGGGAATATTCAGGAGAGATCGGTGCCACATCCTGAATGTGTAACCAAGGACATGTTGGCTGAAGAATTGGGGAAGTTGCGGGAAACTCTGACTTCTATTATGGGAGTTCCAGCCAGGGTAGAAACATAGATAATAGAAGTTCATCCCTCGATGCCAGTTACTCACAACAAGGAGGGGGATATTAAAATGTTTCTGGCATGTAAGCCACCAACATTCTCTGGAGAAAGAGATCCAGTGAAAGCCGTGTGCTGGATTAAAGAAATGGAATCAGTATTCAACACCATTCGGTGTCCGAAAATAGATAAAATTCGATTTGTTGATTCTGTATTAAAGTCAAGTGCTTTGATCTGGTGGAAAGTTGAATCATCTGCCAGAACGAATGTTTTATAGACTTTGTCTTGGGTAGAATTCGTGGACCGATTCAAGAACCAGTTTTGTCCTAAGAAAGCAGTTAGACAAATGGAAGAAGATTTTCTAAAATTGGAACAAGGAAATGGAACAGTTCGGGAGTATACTGAAAGATTCATTGAATACTCTCGCTTTGCTGAACATTATGTTTCAACCGAATCCAGGAAGATAGAAAGGTATATTTGGGGTTTGAAACCCTCAATTAGAGAGTTTGTAATTGCCATGAACCCCAATACATTTTCATTAACGGTAGATGTGGCTGAAGTGACCTAACGAAATAAGAACCGACAGCTAGAAGGAAAAGTTATAGAAAAGAGATGGTGGGAAGGACCTTCATCTTTTCGAGGGCTGAAAATGATAAAATATGATAACAAACCCGAGCAGAAAGTCGGTGAGAAAGTTTGCACGCAATACCGACATATACATCAGGGTGAGTGTAAGACAGATCCAAGAAAGTGTTATAAGTGTGGTGAAGCAGGCCATTTGTCTAGAAATTACCCAGCTAATCGAGGTATTTTAACTGCAACTCTCCAAATCACATTCGACCGAATTGTCCTTTGTTAAGAACTCCACAACTGACAATGGGAAATAATGCATCGGGTATTCAGGGAGGGCCTATAGTGAACAGAGGAGGGGAAGGAGGGGCGCGAGGATGGTCCTTCCAGATGACTAAGAACGAGGCAGAAGCATCACAAGATCTAGTAACAGGTACATTCCTTCTGAATTCAATACGTGCTAAGGTGTTATTTGACTCTGGTGCAAACTTTTCGTTTGTATCACCATTGTTTGCTCAAACTACATGTCTGAATTCTGTTATACTTGATGATGAATTAGTAGTTGATACTGCTAATAGTCTGGAAACTGTTACAAGTTTGTTTAATAACCGTAATATTATGATTGAGGACTATGAACTTCCGATTCAGTTATTTCCCATGCCAATGAAGGAATTTAATGTAGTGGTGGGTATGGACTGGTTGGCAAAGTATCAGGCTAGTATTGTTTGTAATCAGAAAATGATCAGAATTACTCTGCCAGACCAAGGAACAGTTGTTATTTTCGGTCATCGTCAGAATCACCATACCAGTATTTTAAAAGTAATGAAAGCTCATAAAAGCATTCGAAAGAGGTGCCAGGGATGTTTGGCATACGTAATTGATATGAAGAAAGAGAAGAGAAAAGAGGAATCTATTCCGATTGTTAGTGAATATCCAGAATTCTTTCCAGAAGACTTATTTGGATTACCACCAGATAGAGTCATTGAATTCCAAATTGATTTAGTACCAGAGGCTGCACCAGTAGCAAAGGCGCCATACCAATTATCTCCATCTGAGTTGAAGGAATTGGTTGTACAATTGAAATATTTTACTAACAAAGGATTTATTAGACCCAGCACATCACCTTGGGGTGCTCCGATCTTATTTGTCGAAAAGAAAGATGGGTCTATGCGAATGTGTATAGACTATTGTGAACTGAATAAGCTGACAATCAAGAACAAATATCCTTTACCGAGGATTGATGACTTGATCGACCAATTGGTAGGAGCAAGTTATTTCTCCAAGATTTATTTAAGGTCAGGGTATCTCAGCTCAAAGTCAGGGAAGAAGATGTAGCCATAACAGAATTCAGAACTAGATATGGGCATGATGAATTCTTAGTTATGTCGTTTGGCTTAACTAATGCGCCCGCAGATGTTATAACCAGGTTTTAGACAATCTGGGTTGAGGTAATTTATACATGTTTATTATGTGGATTGCGTGAAATATGCATAACTAAGCAGAAATGCACGAACTATATACGTAAAATGTGAACATGATATTATGCATGCATATATGTGAAAAGATGGCATGATATGTATGTAATTTATACATATATGCATGTGGTGTGAAGCATACATGAGGTGGTTCATATTTGTGATAAGATATTCTGGTGGAAACACTATTATAATATTTAAAAGAACTTATACCTTCATGGTTAAGAAATCATGAATTTTATAATGAAAAAACCCACCGCCTAATTTAACTTTATTGGTTAATGCTTTCACCGCCAAAGAGTTTTATTTTAATAAAACCATCACCGCCTTTGTTAGAAAAATATATAAAGAAGGAAAAAGATAAGATCATACCATATCTTGATTTTTGGAAGAAGGAACCTTTTTGAGAAAAAGAAAGTGTGTGGCAGTGAAAGAATTCTTGAGAAAGATTAATACACAAAAGTGATTTGAAGATTCTGTGCTAATTAAAGATCTAATGTGTGTTTATAATCTGCAGAACCTATGATTATTAAGGTGAGTTTTTGATGACTAAAACCTTTATATATATTGTTATATAAATTGCTGGGTCTTTAGGTTGGTTTTGAAGAAAAGATGGTAAAACTATTTTGATACTTTAAAGGTGTTATTGTTATATATTTGAGTATTAAAAACTGTTTTAGGAAAGATAAAGAAGGGATTGCTTCTTTAAAACAATTTTGGAAATGATATCCTGTTTTGAGGATTTAAAAGGGACATGATGTTTTTAGAAATCATTGAAAGAATAGATTGTTCTTGAGTTTGAAAGGTTTTAATGAGAAAACTGTTGGTTGAAAATTATAGATAATATTCTTTTGAGACAAATGTGATTTTGATCTGTCTTCATTTGGAATTCATCTATATATTTTATGGATAAAACTATTAATGCGGATTCGATAAGATGGTTGTGACTGCGGTCCTTCATCCGAACTAGTTCATAGATTTTGAAGAAGAAATAAGGGTGGCATATTAAGGAGAGGTGTCTTTTGGATATAAGGGTGGCAATTGTGTGTGAATATTATAGCTCTTACATTTATGTCTTTTAAGACTACAATAGATTTGAGTCCTTACTTCTTTGTGATTTCAGAACTCAAAGATATTGTTTTTATTAGAAATAATAGTATTGATGTTATTGAGAAGGGGAAAACTTGGCCTATGGCCATTGATATTGGTTAAAAGTGTTTGGGAATAGAATGGTCATTTTTATGAGGAATCAGAAGGGCTCTGGTTGTTCCTTGTAAGGAACCAGAGGGGCTCTGGTTGGTCCTCATTATTGGACCAGAGGATTCTGGTTATTGATTTGGAAAATGAGCAATTTTTTAGTAAATGTACTAATTGGACCAGAGGCTTTGTATTTATTTTTAAGAGATTATATGTCAAAATCATATTTTTAGAAGTTTTTTAGAAAAGGATTTTATACTTAGAATCTTTTTATGAAAAACAGACCACAGGGGTTCTGGTTGGCTTACACGTTGAACCTGAAGCTCTGGTTAGTACAACCAGAGCCTTTGGTCGAGGAAACAGAAGCTCTGGAAGACAGACCAGAGGGGCTTTGATCCTGGTTATTGGAATATATTCCAAGTGTGGTTTGGAACCAGAGGCTCGATTGTTATAACCAGGTTTGAGACAACCTTGGTTGAGGTGATTTTAACATGTTTATTATGTGGATTACGTGAAATATGCATATCTAAGTAGAAATGCATGAACTATATATGTGAACATGATATTGTGCATGCATATATGTGAAA
>NW_020201050.1:65450-74341 GCF_001531365.2 Cynara cardunculus var. scolymus | reverse complement strand
GGAATAAGGGTGGCATATCAAGGAGAGGTGTCTTTTGGAATAAGGGTGGCATATCAAGGAGAGATGTCTTTTAAAATCTATACAGATCTGAATATGAGACAGTGACGATGGATTGAATTAGTTAATGACTATGACTGTGAAATTTTGTATCACCCAGGAAAGGCTAATGTTGTAGCCGATGCTCTGAGCCGTAAAGAGAGGAGTGGAACTATCAAGGCAGTGGCGATGAAAATAAGTTTAAACGCAGATTTGCATAAGAAAATACAGAGATGCCAAACAGAGGCCGTCAAGGAAGAAAACAAGAAATCAGAAAAAGTGGGTAAGATAATTTCCATCATGAAACCGAATGGGGGAAGAAATATTATGTTTCCAAGGTCGGATATGGGTACCAAATTATGGGAATACACGAGAAACCATCCTAAATGAACACCACAAGTCCCGTTATTCCATACCAACAAGATGTATAAGGAAATGAAGGCATTTTATTGGTGGCCATGTCTTAAGAAAGACATCGGAAGATATGTAGAACGATGCTTAACTTGTTCGGAGGTTAAAATAGAACATTAGAGGCCATATGGGAATCTACAATCATAGGAAATACCGATGTGAAAATTGGATCACATTACGATGGACTTTATCATGAAATTACCCCTAACTCCAAAAGCTTATAATGCAATATGGGTAATAGTGGACCGTCTATCAAAGTCTGCACATTTCCTACCAATGAAAGAGACTTATTCATTGGAAAGATTGGCTCAAATTTATATTAAAGAAATTGTGACTAGACATGGAGTTCCATTGTCCATCATATCTGATAGAGACAGTCGCTTTACTTCAAAGTTCTGGGAAAGTCTGCAAAGAGCTTTGGGATCACAAATCAGATTAAGTACGACTTATCACCCAAAAACAGATGGACAAAGTGAAAGAACCATCCAAACTGTCGAAAATATGTTGCGATCTTGTGTCATCGACTTCGGGGGATCATGGGAAGAACATTTACCGTTGATAGAATTTTCCTACAATAATAGTTATCACTCTAGCATCCAAGCGACACCTTATGAAGTCCTATATGGAAGAAAATGTCGAACGCCGTTGTGTTGGAATGGGGTAGGTGAAAAACAGTTGACAGGTCCAGAGATTGTGCATGTAACATCTGAAAAGACTGACCAGATTTGAGCAAAAATCAAAACTGCCCAGGATCGACAGAAAAGTTATGCCGACAAATGAAGAAAACCGATTGAATTTAGCGTAGGTGACTTTGTAATGTTAAAAGTATCTCCATGGAAAGGTGTTATGAGGTTTTGGAAGAAAGGTAAGCTTAGTCCAAGGTATATTGGACCATTCAGAATCTGCAAGAGAATTGGACCGGTAGCTTCTCAGTTGGAATTACTGGAAGAACTCCGCTTAATTCACAACACCTTTCATGTATCAAATCTACGCAAATGTTTGGCAGATTTAAGTTTAGCAATACCACTTCCTGAGATGAAACTTGACAATAAGCTGAGTTTTATCGAGATACCAAAGGCAGTAACTAATAGAAAGACCATAGTATTGAGAAACAAGAAGATCAGTTTAGTAAAACTGCAGTGGCGTTTTTATAAGGGTTTAGAAGCAACTTGGGAATTAGAATATGACATGAGAACCCAATATCTGTGGTTATTTGAATAAGTGAATTCCGTGACGAAATTCCTTTAAGGGGGGAAGAATGTTATAACCAGGTTTGAAACAACCTAGGTTGAGGTAATTTTTACATGTTTATTATGTCGATTACATGAAATATGCATATCTAAGTAGAAATGCATGAACTATATTGTGCATGCATATATGTGAAAAGATGGCATGACATATATGATTTATACATGTATGCATGTGGTATGAAGCATACATAAGGTGGTGCATATTTGTGATAAGTTATTCTGGTGGAAACATTATTATATTCAAAAACTTATACCTTCATGGTTAAGAAACCATGAATTTTATAATGAAAATCCTACCACCCAAGATTATTTCTATTGGTTAAAGCTTTCACCGCATATGAGTTTTTACTAATCTTCACCGCCATGGTGGGAGTATTTATAGAAATAAAAAGATAAGATTCTATCTTATCATTTCATTTTGAAGAAAAATCTACTAAAAGTGAAAAAGAGTGTTGTGGCGGTCAGAACTGTTCTTGACCAAATATTTTGTTCAAAGCTGTTTGAAGAGCTTGTGATTTGTTGTGTGTTTTAAAAACTACAGAATATGTGATTGTTAAGGTGAGTTTTTAAACTACCGTTAATTATAAACTGTGAGTTTTATAAATACTGTTGATTTTACACTGTGAGTTTTTGATGACTAGAATCTTCATATATTTTATTATATAAACTGCTGGGTTTTGATATTGGTTTTGAAGAAAAGATGGTAAAACTATTTTGATAGTTTAAAGGTGTTATTGTTGTATATTTGTGTATTAAACCCGTTTTAGGAAAGATGAAGAAGAGGTTGCTTCTTTAAAATAATTTTGAAATGATATCGTGTTGAAAGGATACAAAAGGATTTGAGTTTGGAAATATTATTGCAAGAACTGGTTATTCTTGAATATTCAGAGTTTTGATGATAAAACTGTTGGTTGAAGACTATAGAGAATATTCTTTTGAGACGATTGTGATTTTGATCTGTYTTCATTTGGAATTAATCTATAGATATTATGGATAAAACTATGACTGTGGATTCGATAAGATGGTTGTGACTGTGGTCCTTCATCCGAACTAGTTCATAGATTTTGAAGAAGAAATAATGGTGGCATATGAAGGAGAGGTGTCTTTTGGAATAAGGGTGGCATATCAAGGAGATGAGTCTTTTGGATATAAGGGTGGCAATTGTGTGTGAATATTATAGCTCTTACTATTATGTCTTTTAAGAYTWCAATAGATTTGAGTCCTTACTTCTTTGTGATTTGAGAACTCAAAAATATTGTTCTTATTATAAATAATAGTATTGATGTTATTGAGAAGGGGAAAACTTGGCCTATGGCCATTGTTATTGATTAAAAGTGTTTTCGAACAGAATGGTCATTTTTATGAGGAATCAGAGGGGCTCTGGTTGTTCCTTGTAAGGAACCAGAGGGGCTCTGGTTGGTCCTCATTATCGGACCAGAGGATTCTGGTTATTGATTTGGAGAATGAACAAGTTTTTACAAAATGTACTAATTTGACCAGAGGCTCTGTATCTATTCATAAGGGCTTCTATGTCAAAATCATATTTTTAGAAGTTTGAAGAAAAGGATTTTATGCTTAGAATATTTTTATGAAAAACATACCAGAGAGGCTCTGGTTGGCTTACACGTTGAACCAGAAGCTCTGGTTCGTACAACCAGAGGCTCTGGTCAAAGAACCAAAAGCTCTGAAAAGGAGACCAGATGGGCTCTGGTCCTGGTTATTGAAATATATTCCAAGTGTGGTTTGGATCCAGAGACTCGATGGACCAAAACAGAATCTGATTATATTTCGCATATTGTGAAATGATTATTTAATAAATGTTTTGGTGATCTTCATCCTGCATTACATAAAAGGGAACCTCACTAGACATTCATGTCTAACCTTCATTGCGTGTTTTCAAAAATATGTGTGCAGGTAATGATAATAAGGGAAAGAGCATTATGTGAATAACTTCCCTATGTGCTTAGCTGTTTTGGAAGCATAGATGCTTGAATAAAAGAAGCATGTACTTTTGAAATTTTTGAGTGGTGTAATTCACATTAAAGACTTTTGTATTATGGACCTATGTGGGCGAAGACATGTATTCTATGTATAATATATGTGTTATATGCAATGTATGGATTGGGGGTGTTACAGAGTTGGTATCAGAGCCTGCGTTTAAGGGATTCAGGTATTCATATGCATGATACCTAGACATAAACTATTTCATTGCATATTAGGGTCCCAGACATAGTTAGCACATTTGGAATAAATATAATAAGTTATGAGATCAGTGTGCAAGGTATTTTCGGATTACATCTGGCCAATGTAATTTTGAATCTACAGGTACATAACTGAACTTGGACACTTCATTATATTTGCCTTATGTGCTCATATGAATTCTATGCCACTTGACGATAAGTTATTAGTTGATATTGCTAACGGTCAAGTATCTGTGAGTTATATGTTTAAAAACTGCACTATCATGATTGAGGATTGTGAACTACCCATCCGATTGTTTCCCATGCCTATGAAAGAATTTGATGTGATAGTAGGGATGGAATGGTTGGCAGAAAATAAGGTCAGCATCGTTTGCGATAAAAAGATGATTATAATTACGTTGCCTGATAGAGGAACAGTCGTAATTTATGGTGATCATCAGGATCATCTTACCAGTTTGCTATCTGTATTGAAAGCCAGAAAATGTATTCAAAAGAAATACCAAGGATTTTTAGCTTACATAATTGATGCTAAGAAAGAAAAAAATAAGCAAGAATTAATTCCGGTTGTTAGTGAATATCTTGAAGTCTTTCCAGAAGACTTGTCAGGGCTACCTCCAGATAGAATTATTGAATTTGGGATTGATTTGATACCTGGAGCAGCACCTGTAGCAAAAGCACCGTACAGATTAGCTCCATCAKAATTAAARRAACTRGTTACGCAATTAAAGGATTTGTCAGACAAAGGATTTATCAGGCCAAGTCCTTTACTATGGGGAGCTCCAGTTCTGTTTGTGAAAAAGAAAGATGGCACCATGCGTATGTGTATTGATTATCGAGAGTTAAACAAATTGACCATAAAGAACAAATATCCATTGCCCAGGATCGATGATTTGTTTGATCAACTGGTAGGAGCCAGTTACTTCTCAAAGATTGATTTGTGATCATGATACCATCAGTTGAAAGTCAAAAAAGATGATATAGCAAAAACAGCATTCCGAACCAGGTACGGGCACCATGAATTCTTGGTTATGCCATTTGGTTTAACTAACGCTCCTGCAGCTTTCATGGATATGATGAATCGAATATGTAGAGAATACCTCGATAAATTTGTCATTGTATTTATCAATGATATTCTTATATACTCCAAAACATAAGAGCATGCAGAACATCTTCGATTGATCCTTGAGCTTTTGAAAAGAGAAAAGTTGTATGCTAAACTATCAAAGTGTGCATTTTGGCTAAGAGAAGTCCAGTTTCTGGGGCATGTTATATCTGAGGATGGAGTAAAGGTAGATCCAGCAAAGATTGAAGTCGTTGCAAAATRGGAGGCACCGAAAACACCATCTGAAATTCGAAGTTTCTTGGGATTGGCAGGCTATTACCGCAAGTTTATTCAAGATTTCTTTAAAATAGCCGTGCCTTTGACGAAATTAACTCGAAAGAATGTTAAATTTCAGTGGGAAGAAGAACAACAGAAAGCCTTTCAGTTATTAAAAGATCATCTTTGCAGTGTTCCGCTACTATCATTACCCGATGAAACTGAAGACTTTGTGGTATATAGTGATGCATCAAAGTTGGGTTTAGGTTGTGTCTTGATGCAAAAAGGGAAAGTCATATCATATGCATCTCGACAATTAAAAGATCATGAAAAGCACTATCCAACTCACGACAAGGATTTGGCGGCCGTGGTTTTTGCTTTAAAGATTTGGATGCATTACCTATTGGGAACGAAGTGTAAAGTTTATACAGATCACAAAAGCCTACAACACTTGTTCAACCAGAAGGATCTGAATATGAGGCAGCGACGATGGATTGAATTAGTTAATGACTATGACTACAAAATTTTGTATCACCTAGGAAAGGCTAATGTTGTAGCCGATGCTCTGAGCCGTAAAGAGAGAAGTCGAACTATCAAGGCAGTGGCGATGAAAATAAGTTTAAACCCAGATTTGCATAAGAAAATACAGAGATGCCAAACAGAGGCCATCAAGAAAGAAAACAAGAAATCAGAAAAAGTGGGTAAGATAATTTCCATCCTGAAGCTGAACAGGGAAGGAGTATTAGGTTTTCAAAATCGGATATGGGTACCAAATTATGGGAATACACGATAAACCATCCTAAATGAAAGCCACAAGTCCCGTTATTCCATCCATCCAGGTACCAACAAGATGTATAAAGATATGAAGGCATTTTATTGATGGCCAGGTCTCAAGAAACACATCGCAAGATATGTAGAACGATGCTTAACTTGTTTGCAGGTTAAAATTGAGCATCAGAGACCCTATGGGAATCTACAATCATTGGAAATACCGATCTGCAAATGGGATCATATTACAATGGACTTTATCATGAAATTACCCAAACTCCAAAAACTTATGATGCAATATGGGTAATAGTGGACCGTCTTCAAAGTCTGCACATTTCCTACCAATGAAAGAGACTTATTCATTGGAAAGATTGGCTCAAATCTATATCAAAGAAACTGTGACTAGACATGGAGTTCCATTGACCATTACATCTGATAGAGACAGTCGCTTTACTTCAAAGTTCTGGGAAAGTCTACAAAGAGCTTTGGGATCACAAATCAGATTGAGTACGACTTATCACCCACAAACAGATGGACAAAATGAAAGAACCATCCAAACTCTCGAAGACTATAACAACCCATATAGTCCATGTACATATAATTCACATCATCATACTCATAATACTAAAAATATTATTGTTACAAAACATGGACTAATAAAAACTTTCTTTAATACATATATCAGTAAACATTTCATCTCTCTCGCGATTACAGCGCCATTACATCTCTCTCGCAGTTACACCGCCATTGTGTTTTATGAAGTTTTATGAAGCAATTAATAAAAACCACAAATTATATTTGTTGAAATCTTGTGTCATCGACTTCGGAGGATCATGGGAAGAACATTTGTCGTTGCTAGAATTTTCATACAATAATAGTTATCACTCCAGCATCCAAACGGCACCTTATGAAGTCCTATATGAAAGAAAATGCCGAATGCCGTTGTGTTGGAATGAGGTAGGTGAAAAACAGTTGACAGGTCCCGAGATTGTGCAAGTAACGTCTGAAAAGATTGACCAGATTCGAGCAAAAATAAAAACTGCCCAAGATCGATAGAAAAGTTATGCCGACAAACGAAGAAAACCAATTGAATTTAAGTTAGGTGACTTTGTAATGTTAAAGGTATCTCCATGGAAAGGTGTTATGAGATTTGGGAAGAACGGTAAGCTTAGTCCAAGGTATATTGGACCATTAAGAATCTACAAATGAATTGGACCGGTAGCTTATCAGTTGGAATTACTAGAAGAACTTCGCTTAATTCACAACACCTTTCATGTATCAAATCTATGCAAATGTTTGGCAGACTTAAGCTTAGCAATACCACTCCCTGAGATTAAACTTGACAATAAACTGGGTTTTATCGAGACACCAGACGCAGTAACTGACAGAAAGACCATAGTATTGAGAAATAAAGAGATCAATTTAGTAAAAGTGCAGTGGCGTTTTCATAAGGGTTAAGAAGCAACTTGGGAATTAGAATCTGATATGAAAACCCAATATCAGTGGTTCTTTGAATAAGTGAATTCCGGGACGGAATTCTTTTAAGGGGGGGGAAGAATGTTATAACCAGGTTTTAGACAACCTGGGTTGAGGTAATTTATACATGTTTATTATGTGGATTGCGTGAAATATGCATATCTAAGTAGAAATGCATGAACTATATATGTGAAATGAGAACATGATATTGTGCATGCATATATGTGAAAAGATGGCATGATATGTATGTAATTTATACATATATGCATATGGTGTGAAGCATACATGAGGTGGTGCATATTTGTGATAAGATATTCTGGTGGAAATATTATTATAATATTTAAAAAAAACTTATACCTTCATGGTTAAGAAATCATGAATTTTATATTGAAAAAAACCCACCACCTAAATTGCCTTTATTGATTAAAGCTTTCACCGCCAAAGAGTTTTATTTTAATAAAACCATCACCGCCTTTGTTAGAAAAATATATAAAGAAGGAAAAGATAAGATCATACCTTATCTTGATTTTTAGAAAAAGGAACCTTTTTGAGAAAAAGAAAGTATGTGGCAGTGAAAGAATTCTTGAGAAAGATTAATACACAAAACTGATTTGAAGATTCTGTGCTAATTAAAGATCTACTGTGTGTTTTTAATCTGCAGAACCTGTGATTATTAAGGTCAGTTTTTGATGACTAAAACCTTCATATATATTGTTATATAAACTCCAGGGTCTTTAGGTTGGTTTTGAAGAAAAGATGGTAAAACTATTTTGATAGTTTAAAGGTGTTATTGTTATATATTTGAGTATTAAAAACTGTTTTGGGAAAGATAAAGAGGGGATTGCTTCTTTAAAACATTTTTGGAAATGATATCCTGTTTTGAGGATTTAAAAGGGACATGATGTTTTTGGAAATCATTGAAAGAATAGATTGTTCTTGAGTTTGAAAGTATGTAATGATAAAACTGTTGGTTGAAAATTATAGAGAATATTCTTTTGAGATGATTGTGATTTTGATCTGTCTTCATATGGAATTAATCTATAGATTTTATGGATAAAACTATGAATGAGGATTCGATAAGATGGTTCATAGATTTTGAAGAAGAAATAAGGGTGGCATATTAAGGAGAGATGTCTTTTGGAATAAGGGTGACATATTAAGGAGAGGTGTCTTTTGGAATAAGGGTGACATATTAAGGAGAGGTGTCTTTTGGATATAAGGGTGGCAATTGTGTGTGAATATTATAGCTCTTACTATTATGTCTTTTAAGACTACAATAGATTTGAGTCCTTACTTCTTTGTGATTTGAGAACTCAAAGATATTGTTTGTATTATAAATAACAGTATTTATGTTATTGAGAAGGGGAAAACTTGGCCTATGGCCATTTTATGAGGAATCAGAGGGGCTCTGGTTGTTCCTTGTAAGGAACC
>NW_020201050.1:63732-65185 GCF_001531365.2 Cynara cardunculus var. scolymus | reverse complement strand
AGGGAACCTCACTAGACATTCATGTCTAACCCTCATTTCGTGTTTTAAAAAATATGTGTGCAGGTAAAGATAATAAGGGAAAGAGCATTATGTGAATTAATTCTCTAGGTGCTTAGCTGTTTTGGAAGCATAGATGCTTGAATAAAAGAAGCATGTACTTTTGAAATTTTTGAGTGGTGTAATTCACATTAAAGACTTTTATTATGGACCTCTGTGGGAGAAGACAGGTATTCTATGTATAATATATGTGTTATATGCAATGTATGGATTGGGGGTGTTACAGCAGCCTTTATGGATTTAATGAATAGAGCATATAAGGAATATCTTGATAAATTCGTTATTGTATTTATCGATGATATTCTTTTATACTCTAAGACCAAAGAAGAGCACGTAGAATGTGATAACCGACTCCTGGTTATCACCCAAGGTAATTAATGTGTGATTATCTGATTAAATGATTTCGTGTTAGCATGATAGATTGTTATATTTGATCATGTTAGTGTGTGAAAATTATGTGCATAATATAGATGCATGTATGAGATTATGTATATGTGGTAAGTCAAAAATGAAATGCATATATAATATGGTATGTATACATGACCATACATGCATATTGTGTGTATGTGTGAGTATGAAGGCATGTCATGCGTATGCATGAAGTGGGTTAACATGGGAAGGGGGATGTTTAGCCGACCTTCCAGTTTTAGAAAGGTATAAAAGGAGGGCTTAGCCTCCATTTCTCYTCTTMTTGCCATTTTAAAAGTTGAGCGATTTAAAGATAGAGGGAGTTGACCGGATTTCAAGTATCTAATTTCAAGAAGGTTGTTTTCAAAAGGCTTGATAAGGTGAGTGATTTCTAAACCTTTTTGCATAAAACTTGTTATTGGTTTTATTTGAATGTTGTTCATTATTGGAAAGAAATCAATTATTTGTTTAAGGGTTTTATCCAGACAAAGGGTGACCGGATTATTCTTAAATCGGACAAGGGTTGGGTGATTAAGCCCTAAACCGAACAAGTGTTAAGCGGTTTAGTTTTAAACCGGTTAAGCATTGAGCGAGTTAAGAATGTTAAGGATAGTAAAAATTTTGAACGGAGAAGTATGAATACGACCATGTGATGACCGGATTATTTTAAATCTGTCAAGTTTTGGACGATATATTGTCCAGACTTGTTATACGGAGAAAGATGTTGGAATTTATTCTAAGTGTTAAATCGGACAAGCCTTGGGCGATGAGTTGTCTGGATTTGGTAAACCGGCCAAGACATGACCGGAGATGAAGTCCGACCAAGCCTATGTTGACAGGATTTTTCTATGCCCTGTGCTTGAATGATGAAAATTGTTATTTTATCAACAAATGGAAAATTTGATATAAATGATTTTGGATTGATAATAATTCCATTGAGTGCAGTCTATATGGAATTGTTTTTGTAAAATATTTTGATGAGGAAATA
>NW_020201050.1:42584-63505 GCF_001531365.2 Cynara cardunculus var. scolymus | reverse complement strand
TAGTTTGGATGTTATTGAAGAGAAAATAATAGGTTTGACCTAAAACTTTATATAAACCTTGTTTGATTAGAAAAAGGTTTGAAAGTGGCATTATATGAAACTTGATTGGTTCAAAGGTACGAGATCTGAATAGCTGAATGCATAGCTTGAAAAGTGGAAAGGATCTGGTATTATGTCTCTATTTGTTCATATATTTGTTATATATATGAATAGTTGTTTTCCATAAAAGTTTTTGGTGGTTTTCACCCTGCAATAACATAAATAGGATATCTCACTAAACCTTTTGGTCTAACCCTCGTTTTGTGATTTTAAGTATGTATTGCAGGAGGTACCGACGGTAAGGGAAAGGGGAAAATATGATATTTTCCTGTATTCATTTCTACATGAAGATCTGTCTTTGATGTACAGTTTTGATTGATGATTAGTACAAGAAATGTATTTGAATTTTTGGACCTTGTATTCTGTAATGATAGATTCTTGTACTAAGGGACCTGAATGGTATATAAACATGTATTTCTTCTGTATGAAATATGTGTTACATGCAATGTGTGTGGTATGGGGTGTTACACGGAACGTCTTCGTTTGATATTGGAAATGTTGAGAAAAGAAAAGTTGTACGCAAACTTGTCTAAATGTGAATTATGGTTGAGAGAAGTTCAATTCCTGGATCATGTCATTTCAGAAACAGGGGTAAAAGTAGATCCAGCAAAAATAGAGGCAGTTGCAAGATGGAAAGCTCCGAAAAATTCTTCTGAAGTCTGAAGCTCCTTGGGATTGGCTGGTTTTTACCGTAAGTTCATTCAAAACTTTTTTAAGATAGTTGTGCCATTAACTAAATTGACTCGGAAGAACGTTAAATTCCAGTGGGAAGCATAACAACAAGAAGCCTTTCAATTATTAAAAGATTATCTTTGCAGCGCACCGATATTAACTCTACCAGATGGATCTGAAAACTTTGTGGTTTACAGCTACATCAAGGTTAGGGTTAGGATGTGTTCTGATGCAGAGAGGAAAAATGATTTCTTATGCATCAAGACAATCCCCATGACATGGAACTAGCTGCAGTGGTGTTTGCTCTGAAAATTTGGAGACACTATCTTCTGGGAACAAAGTGTCAGATTTATACTGATCATAAAATTTTACAACATTTATTCAGCCAAAAAGAATTAAATATGCGACAGCGTCGGTGGATTAAACTAGTTAATGACTATGATTGCGAAATCCTCTACCACCCGGGAAAAGCAAACGTGGTAGCTGACACCTTGAGCAGAAAGGAAAGAAGTGAAACCATTAAAACTGTGGCAATGAGAATGAATTTGGTCTCTAACATTCATAAGGAAATACAGAGATGCCAACAAGAAGCTATGAAAGAAGAATTTGTTAAAACAGAAAGGTTGGGTAAGATGGTTCAACCTTAGAACAGAATGACGAAGGACTAATGTGTTTTCAAGGGCGAATTTGGGTACCATGTTTTGGAGATATCCAAAATACAATATTAAATGAAAGCCATAAGTCTCGATACTTTATTCATCCAGGCACCAATAAGATGTATAGAGATTTGAAACCTTTTTATTGGTGGTCAAGATTGAAGAAAGACATAGCTGGATATGTGGAACAGTGTCTGACATGTATACAGGTTAAGATTGAACGTCAGAAGTCGTATGGAAGCCTTCAATCTTTAGAGATACCTGTATGGAAATGGGATCACATTACTATGAATTTCGTCATAAAGTTGCCTCGAACTCCAAAGGGGTATGACGCGATTTGGGTAATTGTTGATCGTCTGTCTAAATCTGCGCATTTTCTACCGATAAGAGAGAAGTACTCTTCAGAGAAGCTAGCACAGATTTACATCAAAGAAATTGTTACCCGGCATGGTGTTCCATTATCTATTATTTCTGATAGAGATAGTCGGTTTACTTCGAAGTTATGTGAAGGGTTGCATAAAGCTTTGGGGTCTGAAATCCGATTAAGTACAACTTATCATCCGCAGACCGACAAACAGAGTGAAAGAACTATCCAGACTCTCGAAGATATGTTAAGAAGTTGTATTATTGACTTCGGCGGATCGTGGGAAGATCATTTGCCATTAATAGAATTTGCATATAACAACACTTACCATTCCAGCATCCAAGCGGCACCGTATGAAGTGTTGTATGGACGTAAATGTCGAATGCCGTTATGTTAGAATGAGGTGGGTGAAAGACAGCTGACAGGTCTTGAAATTGTCCAAGAAACTTCTGAAAATATCGAACAGATCCGCGAAAGAATCAAAACAGCACAAGATCGATAGAAAAGTTATGCAGATAATCGTCGAAAGCAGATCGAATTTTGTGTAGGTGATTTTGTGATGCTGAAAGTTTCGCCGTGGAAGGGTATCATCATATTTGGAAAAAAGGGTAAGCTCAGTCCAAGGTATGTGGGGCCATTCAGAATATGTAAGCGAATTGGGCCAGTAGCATATCAGTTAGAGCAGCCAGAAGATCTGAGTCTGATTCATAACACTTTCCATGTGTCAAATCTGCGGAAATGTTTAGCTGATCCGACTCTAGCTATACCAATGCCAGGCATTAAATTAGATAGTAAGCTGAACTTTGTGGAAACACCGGAAGCTGTTATTGACCAAAAGATCAGGGGGTTGACAAACAAAGAGATAAGTCTAGTTAAGGTTCAGTGGAAATTTCACAAAGGACCGGAAGCAACATGAGAATTAGAGTCAAAGATGAGATCAAAATACCCTTGGCTTTTTTATTAAAGGAATTCCGGGACGGAATTCTTTTGAGGGGTGGATATGTGATAACTGGATCTTGGTTATCACCCGAGGTAATATATACGTAATTATCTGATTAAATGATTTCGTGATAGCATGATAAATTGTTATATTTGATCATGCTAGTATGTGAAATTTTATGCATAGGTATGTATATGTACATGAATGGATATATGCATGATATGTGTGAATAAGTGTGTATATATATATATGCGAATATATATATATATATATATATGTTTGTATGCATGTGAAGGCATGCATGAGTAGGCGGTTTAGCCGCCATATCTTTTTTTTTAGAAAAGTATAAAAGGGAGGTTAAACCTCCTTCACATTCTTCTTGCCATTTTTGGAAAGAGAGTGTACGATTTAAGAAGAAGGGGTTGTTACGGGATTGCTTTTGATAGGAATCAAGTGGATTCAAGTTGTGTTCAATCTTATTTCCAAAAAGATTTTTAAAGGTGAGTGATTCCTGAACCTCTTTCATAAAATTTGTAGTAGTTTTATTGAATGTTCCATATTAATTGGAAGAAATCAGTTATTTGCTTAAAGGTTTTATCCGGACAAACGGTGACCGGATTAAGTCTAAATCGGACAAAGCTTGTCCGGATTATTCTTAAATCGGACAAGGGTCGGGCGATTAAGCCCTAAACCGGACAAGCGTTAAGCGGTTTAGTTTTAAACCGGTCAAGCATTGAGCGATTTATGAATGTTAAGTATGGTAAACATTTTGAACGGAGAAGTATGAATACGACCATGTGGTGACCGGATTATTTTAAATCGGTCAAGCTTTGGACGATATGTTGTCCGGACTTGTTACCCGGACAAAAGTATTGGAATTAATTCTAAGTGTTAAATCGGACAAGCCTTGAGCGATGTATTGTCCGGATTTCGTAAACCGGCCAAGACTTGACCGGAGATGAAGTCCGGCCAAGCCAGGTTGACCGGATTTGTACTATGCCTTATGCTTGATTGATAAAAGTGTTATTTTATCATAAAATGGAAAATTTGATATAAATGATTTTTGATTGATAATAATTCCATTGACTGCGGTTTATTTGGAATTGTTTTTGTAAAATGTTTTGATGAGGAAATAAGGGTGGCATATAAAGGAAAGGTGTACCATGGGATAAGGGTGGCATATCAAAGAGAGGTGTACCATGAGATAAAGGAGACATATCAAGGAGAGGTGTACCATGGGATAAGGGTGGCATAACAAGGAGAGGTGTACCATCGGATAAGGGTGGCATATTGTCACACCCCGCTAAAGCGGAAACACGAGATGTAACAGGCAAGCGAGTCATAACAACAGTTTATAAATAACACCATACCGAGTTGTTCAAAAACAAAACAAGTTCATTGTCATAACTAAAATTAGAATTTACACAACGTTCCCAAAAGACATCAAATTCTGACTTAATCGATCCTGACTCGAGTATGCTCCCAAAAATCCAAACAACTTTACTTAGATCCTGAAAAAGCATGGAAATAAAACATGGTCAACTACAAAGAGTTGGTGAGTTCATGGGTTTTCATATGCATAAAACGTTTCAATGCATAAACCAAATAATARCAAACTTATGCGAAATTCTTTGCACTTAATAAATGTAAATCTCTCACGATGTAAAACTTGAGATGCTACTGAGCCTTACCTGACCAACTTGCCCCATTATTTTTCGAACAACCAGAAGTAGCCCGTTCACTACTTAAGTCCCACAGTTCGATAGAGTACTAATTCAGCGGTGGTCCAAATTTCACATGATTAGACTAGAAAACGTAGGTAATTGTACACCCCTTTCTGGGTGGGACTGTCAACACAATAGCGGCTATCCACAATACCACGGCCCGGGAATGTACTCGAGTTAACAAGTAGCGTTTACGGACGGGGACTTTTATTTGGAAACATATACTCCCAAGCACATTAATTTAGCATTTATCCTATGTGCAATAACAGTTATCAAAACAAAACATAATAAACCCGACTAAGCAGTTCCTTAGTCCAGAGGTTTCAACAGAGCTTGACTAATCAGTTCCTTTGTCCAAAAGTTTTGAGCAACGCATCGACGAAACAGTTCTTTAGTCCCAAAATTTCATATAACATAAACATGCAAAGTTTGCTCAATCTCAAGATTTCCCCCCATAAAATATACAAAAGCAGTAAAAGTGGGGCCGTAAGAACTCACAAATTTGATGAATATCCGAAGGTTTCCTTTAGAAGCTTTCAAGGCTCGCTCGAACTTCCTGACAGACCAAACCAGCGCTACATTACTTAACGGTTTCCTTGCCTAAGGTAGAGCAACGTCGTTTTCAACGCAAAGCCATCAAGTATTTTTATAAAATAAAGCCAATATTTTATTATTTATTAAAAAGAACCTTCCAAAATCCTATTAATGACATCATTAAAAGTCATCCCAAAACAATGATGACAGCTGCCAAATACCAAAATCAAGAAATTTTGAGTGGGTTTAAAACTCTTTTCAAAAACTCTACAACCTTGAGCCACACGCCTCCAACACCGATTGCATGCACCAAGAATGTTAGCAATGATGGGGAGGGGTCTCAAGCTCAATATTTTCAAAAATTTAAACTCTAACACAAAATCATCATCTTCGAACAAACTCCAAAAAGAAATAAATTCTGATTCCAACGAATTTACAAGATGTGAAATCCGATTTAAAGATGCATGCAAGACCTATCATCCGAAAAATATGATCAGACCTCACATGCAAGGATTCTCTCTTTCTTTCTTAGAGATTAAAGAACATGAGTCACAGATTATCATCCCAACGAAGACACATGCAAGTCTTTGATGAATTATCTCTCCTCTTTAAATCCCATGAATTTACTTAAAGAATCGAGAAGGGAGAAGGATAAAAAAAACTTTCGGACTACTTAAGAAAATAGAACAGCTCTAAAGCGTACCTTTTCTAAACAGAAGCTTTCGAACAAGCTCCTAAGGACAGCAAAAGCCTTAAGTTTTGTAAGGAGATTGGAACCGGCTGGAAGGTGATSGCGTTATAGAGAAAACAGAAAGCTGGAAATTTSGAGAATGAAGATTTTTCCAAAAGAAGARGGGTATTTATATGGGGCTTTTTGAGAAGAAATGGGCTGGCTCMTAAAGGCCCAAGCCCAAGATATTAAATTTCTCTTAAATAATAAAACCCCACTAATTTAAATAAACAAAACAATTTGATAGWAGATTTTTAAAGGAAACTCCACTCTTTAAATTAATTGGCAAATAAATATAAAAATGGGACTTTTGGAAATCTTTACATTTTTAAAGAGGACGGAACTTAAAAAAAATATCAACTTCATTTTATGTGGAATACTTCAAGACTATTTGGCATTGCATAAACTAACTTGGTTAGCTACCCGCCGAAACGTGATCTAACGAACTAATCTTGGGAGTTGAGCAAGATGATCTCTAATCATCAAAGCTAAATCCTCGAAAGACTTAATTCTAAATAAAGATCTTGAAATAAGGTACTAACCTGAAATCCCAAAGTGACAAATTGTCACAGTCTCCCCAAGCCAAAAAAATTTCGTCCCGAAATTTAATCGTCAAATTCAAATCATTGTTGGCTTTGAGAACAAGTGGGGATACTTTTTTTTCATGAAGTCTTCCCTTTCCCACGTGTACTCCGGTCCATACTTCGAGTTCCAATGAACTTTTACTATAGGGATCCTGCTACGCCTCAACTGCTTAACTTCTCTGTCCATAATTTCTATGGGTTTTTCCACGAAATGCAAGTGATCGCTAATTTGCATGTCCCCCAATGGCACCACTTGAGTTTTGTCTGTTAAGCATCTTTTGAGATTTGAAACATGGAATGTATTATGGATAGCGCTTAACTCCGGGGTAAATTTAACTTGTATGCCACTGGTCCAATCCTTTCTATTATATCGAAGGGACCAATATATCGAGGACCCAACTTGCCTCTCTTTCCAAAACGCATCACTCCTTTCCACGGTGAGACCTTTAGAAAAAATTTATCACCTTTTTGGAACTCTAATGGTCTCCTCCGATTGTCGGCATAGCTTTTCTGACGATCCCTTGCAGCCCTGAGTCGATTTTTGATTGCTATAATCTTATCAGTAGTTTCTTGGATCACGTCCGGTCCAGTTACCTGACTATCGCCAAGTTCTGACCAACACAATGGGGATCTGCACTTGCGCCCGTACAAACCTTCATAAGGTGCACACTGGATACTGGTATGGTAGCTGTTAATGTAGGCAAATTCCACTAACGGAAGATGCGTGTCCCAGCTTCCACCAAAATCTATAACACAGACACGCAACACATCTTCCAGGGTCTGAATTGTTCTATCGGTTTGACCATCGGTCTGGGGGTGATAAGAAGTGTTTAGATCCAGCCGTGTACTCATCCCTTGCTGGAGTGACTGCCAAAACCTTGACGTAAAATGACTATCTCTATCCGATAGAATGGAAATAGGTACTCCATGTCTAGTGATGATTTCATTTATATAAATCTGAGCCAACTTTTCCATCTTATAATCCTCTCGAATTGGTAAGAAATGAGCAGATTTCGTCAATCGATCTACAATCACCCAAATGGCATCATGCCCTTTTCAAGTTCGGGGTAACTTAGTTATAAAGTCCATCGATATTTGTTCCCACTTCCATTGAGGAATTTCAGGTTGCTGGAGCAGACCGGAAGGTTTCTGATGTTCGGCCTTGACTATTGCACAAGTTAAACACTTATTTACATAAAGTGCAATGTCTTTCTTCATTCCATGCCACCAATAATGTGTTCTTAAATCCCTATACATCTTATCAGCTCCCGGGTGAATCGAATATTTTGATCGATGGGCTTCGTCCAAAATGGTTGATCTAAGATTGCCAATCTTAGGTATCCAAACTCTATTTCCTCAATAATTCACTCCATCAGACTTTATCTGAAATTTGGACTCTATGCCGTGCATAATCTCGTTCTTCAAGTTTTCTTTTCTTAGAGCTTCTTTTTGATCCTCTATGATTTGGGCCTTCAAACTGGTTTTCACCAAGGCTCCCAAAGCTTGCACCCTCATTGGTTTTATTCCTCCCTTTCAGCTCAAAGCATCAGCTACAACATTGGCTTTGCCTGGATGGTATTTRATCTCACAATCATAATCACTAAGCAGTTCAACCCATCTTCTTTGCCTCATATTCAGCATTTTTTGATTGAGGATGTGTTGAAGGCTTTTATGATCAATGTAAATGGTGCATCTGGTGCCATAAAGATAGTGCCTCCATATCTTAAGTACAAATACTACTGCTCTCAATTCAAGGTCGTGCGTAGTATAATTATTTTCAAGCACTTGAAGTTGTCTCGAGGCATATGCAATGACCTTATCTTTTTGCATCAATACGCATCCTAAAMCTTGATGCGATGCATCACAAAAGACCACGAAGTTTTTCGAACCCTCTGGTAAGGATAAGATAGGCGCATTGCATAGTTTCTGTTTGAGAGTCTCGAATGCTTCTTCTTGTTTCTCACCCTGAATAAACTTCTTGTCCTTCTTGGTTAAGGCTGTGAGCGGCTGTGCAATTTTCGAAAAGTTTGCGATGAATCACCGATAATAGCCTGCTAACACAAGGAATTGACGGATCTCTATAAGGGTTCTTGGGGCTTCCCAATTCCTAATGGCTTCAACCTTGGCAGGATCTACCTGAATTTCTCTTTCATTGACTACATGGCCTAGAAACTGAACTTCCTGTAACCAGAATTCACATTTGGAAAATTTGGCATACAACTTCTCATTTCGGAGTACTTCCAAAATTACCCTCAGATGTCGCTCATGGTCCTCTCGGCTTCTTGAATAAATTAGTATGTCTTCTATGAAAACGATTACAAATTTATCCAGGTACGGTCTACAAATTCTATTCATTAGGTCCATGAAGACGGCTGGTGCATTGGTTAGCCCGAATGGCATAACCATAAATTCATAATGACCGTACCGGGTCATGAAGGCTGTTTTAGGAATGTCCTATTCCCGAACCCTCACTTGGTGATACACGGATCGCAGATCAATCTTGGAGAAATAAACTGCCCCTTGGAGTTGATCGAACAGGTCATCGATTCTAGGAAGAGGGTATATATTCTTGATGGTCAACTTATTCAGTTCCCTAAAATCAATGCATATTCGCATTGACCCATCTTTCTTTTTAACGAATAGTACCGGTGCACCCCAAGGTGAGTAACTTGGTCTTACGAATCCTCTGTCTAGTAACTCCTGGAGTTGGGTCGACAATTCCTGCATATCCGATGGTGCCAAGCAGTATGGTGCTCTTGCCACCGGGGCAGCTCCAGGAATTAAGTCGATACCCAATTCGACTTGTCTTTGTGGGGGTAGGCCTGGTAAGTCCTTAGGAAAAACATCGGAAAACTCCCGAACTACCGGTAATTCCTCAATACTTTTCTCCTTGATCTTTCCGTCAATCACATGTGCCAGGTATGCAGTGTACTTTTTCTTCAGATACTTCTGCATCTTCATGCAGGATACCAGCTTAATCTTTCGATCCAACTTGTCTCCCTGAACCACAATTGGTTCCAATCCCTCTTGAGGAATTCGGATAAGCTTCTCTGAACATACAATCTCAGCTTGATTTTTGGATAACCAATCCATACCTACAATTATGTTAAAACTTCCTAGTTCAATCGGTATAAGGTCTATGCTAAAGTCCTTTTGGCTAAGCTCAGAGTGCAATTCGTAAATACGCTTCTAGCTTTGAATTCCTGACCATTGGCAAACTCATTTATAAAGGCTTCTTTTAATTTCTGGGGCTTTAGGTTAATTTTTTGTTTAAAGTCTAGTGACACAACTTCTGTCTGCCCCTGAGTCAAATAGAACCGATGCAAATTCATTATTCAGAGGAAACGTACCTGAAACCACGTTGGGATCCTCTCTGGCTTCCCTGGCTCCCAATTGAAATGTTCTGCCTCGAGCCTGACTTCCTGAGTTGCCAGAACTGACCTGCCGGGTCTGGTTTGCATTTGCCCCTGCTTTCCTTTTTGGGCTAACATTTCTTATGCGGCCTGGACTTCCACAGTCAAAACATAACCGCTTCCGGTAGTCCTTTGCCGTATGACCCCCTAGATGACACCTTTGGCAGATAATGCAATTTCCCCGATGCTGGAATTTGCACTTATTTGCATCTAACGGTGTCCTCTTGTCCTACCACCTGCGTTTGAGCTCCAAAAATCCTTGTTACCCTCCTGCTTCTGTTAAACTTCCCTCCAACTCTTCGATCTCGATGCTCCTCCATCTTCCGTTTTCCTTTGGCAAATCCTCCGGACCGCATAACATTATTCGTGATCTTTGTGGCAATTTCTGTTGCCTCCTGAAGAGTCTTTGGGTTGGCCGCGGTGATGTTTCCCCTAATTTCTGTAGACAATCCCCAAATATACCTTTCTATACGAACTTCCTCTGATGTCAGAAGATGCGGCACCAGGTTAGCCAATTCATGAAATCTCATTGTATATGCAGATATATTGTCTCCTTTCATTTCGAGGTTCCATGACTCCATTTCCAGCTTTTGGAGTTCGCTTCTCGGGCAGTATTCATCCTTTAGCAATTTCTTAAATTCTTCCCAGGAGAGTTGGTTAGCCGCTTCTCGACCTCTGGTTTGTACTAAGGTGTTCCACCAGGTGAGCGCCCTTCCTTACAATAGGCATGCCGCGTACTCCACCTTATTTTCTTCAGTACATTTGCTAATGTGTAGAACAGACTCCATGCTCTCGAGCCATGATAGTAATCCTACTGCTTCTTTGGTTCCACTGAATTCTTTGGGGTTGCAAGCTCTAAAGGTCTTGTAAGTGCATTCCCGAGGAGGCCTAGACTCAGAGTTTGAGGATTGGTTGACGTTCAAGCCACCAGCCACTTGGCTGACTATATTGGGAAGTGCGGCAATAAGTTGATCTGACACGAGTTGCGCTATATCGGGATTCTCCCTCCTTGGCGGCATTTCTTTAGAACCTAATCAGAAGGGAATTCGTAAGTTTGATGGCAAAACAAGGGTGATAGCTTCCCAGGTATTTCAATGATACCAAAAGTGTTCTTCGCATGGAGAATAATCAGGTATTACCATAACCAAAATAGAGTAAACTCATTCGTACAATAAATTGACATAATAAGCATTCTTCAAAAGGTGTTCATGCATTGATATTTGATGGCAAGTATAAAACAGGGTCTCTAGTAACGGAGTATCCTATTCTTAATTCTCCTTCTAGAACAACATCCATCCTATGGCTATTCCCAATGCCAACATCATCATACCACAAACTACTAACCATCTATACAGTATCCCAATTTCCCGCCTGGCGGCAACAACAGCCTCTCTGTTTCTTACTATGCTCTGGTGGTGCGCTTCTATCACATCGGACAGGTTGTTAAGGATGTGATGATGATATCCTAGCCGGGACTGGTGCACTTGCGTGTCAGCTGCAATCCTCCTCACCCAATCTCTTTCAGTTGGACACATCCCTTGAGAGTAAGATGCGGGCACCCCGGTCACAATTTGAGTCATTCTACTCCCTTCATGGGGTCGGGATGACTCCCCTACAACCCTATGGGAGTTCTCGAATGTCACCCACTGCGGTAGTGGGACACTCTTTCTGGGCGTGACTCTGATCCTTGGGCCATGATGGGTTTGTGGCGGAACATCAGGTACCGACTCCGTTGGGGGTAAGTAAGATACTTGAGGCGTGGCAGCTACATCACTCATTGCCGTATCTTGCTCATACGGGTCTATTTCTTCATTGCGGATTACGTTCCTTCCAGAGTGACCAAGTACATAACCGGATTCATCGGCGGAGTATTCACTCGGATCGGAATACATTGTAGAGATCTGCAGCATGAACAATCTTAGTTACTAAAGTGCATCTTCTAACAAAAGCTTAGTGATACAATAGAAGTTTCTAAACAAAACTAAGTCATGACAATCATGCTGGATTCCCTGGACAACACCTCTGGTTACATTACCAGAGCTTCTRGTCGTGAGACCAGAGCTTCTGGTTGTACTAAAGTCCTCAGAGAAGGATTTCTTATCCATCGGTTTTCTGACAATCCAAAGGAATTCTATCTTTATCAACCATTGGCTTTAACCTTCATACTTAGAATAAATTATAGATCTTTCATCCATCAATCCTCTGGTTCCTCCTAAAGCACTTACCAGAGCTTCTGGTAACAAAGTTAGAGCCTCTGGTTCCTCATAGTGCATTTACCAGAGCTTCTGGTAACAAGACCAGAGCCTCTGGTTCCACTCATACACTTAGAAAAACATAAAGCCATCCATCCATCGATCCTCTGGTTCCTCCTGAAGCACTTACCAGAGCTTCTGGTAACAAAGCCAGAGCCTCTGRTTCCTCATAGTGCATTTACCAGAGCTTCTGGTAACAAGACCAGAGCCTCTGGTTCCACTCCTACACTTAGAAAAACATAAAGCCATCCATCCATCGATCCTCTGGTTCCTTCTGAAGCACTTACCAGAGCTTCTGGTAACAATGCCAGAGCCTCTGGTTCCTTATAGTGCATTTACCAGAGCTTCTGGTAACAAGACCAGAGCCTCTAGTTCCACTCCTACACTTAGAAAAACATAAAGCCATCCATCCATCGATCCTCTGGTTCCTCTAGAAGCACTTACCAGAGCTTCTGGTAACAAAGCCAGAGCCTCTGGTTCCTCATAGTGCATTTACCAGAGCTTCTGGTAACAAGACCAAAGCCTCTGGTTCCACTCCTACACTTAAAAAAACATTAAGCCATCCATCCATCGATCCTCTGGTTCTTCTGCTCACCCTTTCCAGAGCTTCTGGTCGCGAGACCAGAGCCTCTGTTGCATCATTTATACTTAGAGGAATTCTAAGAAATCCTTCCATCGATCCTCTAGTTCTTCTGCTCGCCTTTACCAGAGCTTCTGGTTGCGAGACCAGAGCCTCTGTCATACACGGACAGCTAAAATTGAGCAATTGATCATCCATCGCCTCTAGTCTTCTTGACCAGCGCCTCTGGTCTTACACGGACACTTGGCGAAAATTCAAGCAATCTATTTTTTCCATTGCCTCTGGTCTTCTTGACCAGCGCCTCTGGTCCTACACGGATATTCATAAAAGTGCAACAAAACTCATGCTTTTCATAACAATTTCTTTTGCTGGAGCATACCTCTTGTTCGGATCGATTAAGTTCTTCTCATTACACATAAATTAAGCACATGTGATCAGGCTTTACTTAATCGACATGTAACAACAAGACCCGCTTTAAAACACATGATTTTAGATTTCCTGAAAATTATTTGGAAAATTTTTGGTTATAGTCGATGGTTTTTAAAGAAAACTAGCATTCTCTATAACTGAGGCTCTGATACCAAATCTGTCACACCCCGCTAAAGCGGAAACACGAGATGTAACAGGCAAGCGAGTCATAGCAACAGTTTATAAATAACACCRTMMCAAGTTGTTCAAAAACAAAACAAGTTCATCGTCATAACTAAAATTAGAATTTACACAACGTTCCCAAAATACATCAAATTCTGTCTTAATCGATCCTGACTCGAGTATGCTCCCAAAAATCCAAACAACTTTACTTAAATCCTGAAAAGCATGGAAATAAAACATGGTCAACTACAAAGAGTTGGTGAGTTCACGGGTTTTCATATGCATAAMACGTTTCAATGCATAAACCAAATAATAGCAAACTTATGCGAAATTCTTTGCACTTAATAAATGTAAATCTCTCACGATGTAAAACTTGAGACGCTACTGAGCCTTACCTGACCAACTTGCCCCATTAATTTTCGAACAACCAGAAGTAGCCCGTTCCCTACTTAGGTCCCACAGTTTGATAGAGTACTAATTCAGCGGTGGTCCAAATTCCACATGATTAGACTAAAAAACGTAGGTAACTGTGCACCCCTTTCTGGGTGGGACTGTCAACACAATAGCGGCTATCCACAATACCACGGCCCRGGAATGTACCCGAGTTAACAAGTGGCGTTTACGGACGAGGACTTTAATCGGAAACATATACTCCCAAGCACATCAATTTAGCATTTATCCTAAGTGCAATAACAGTTATCAAAACAAAACATAATAAACCCGACTAAGTAGTTCCTTAGTCCAGAGGTTTCAACAGAGCTTGACTAAGCAGTTCCTTAGTCCAAAAGTTTTGAGCAAAGCATCGACTAAACAGTTCTTTAGTCCCAAAATTTCATAGAACATAAACATGCAAAGTTTGCTCAATCTCATGCTTTTCCCCCATAAAATATACAAAAGCAGTAAAAATGGGGCCATAAGAACTCACAAATTTGATGAATATCTGAAGGTTTCCTTTATATGCTTTCTAGGCTCGCTCGAACTTCCTGACGGACCAAACCAGCGCTACATTACTTAACGGTTTCCTTGCCTAAGGTAGAGCAACGTTGTTTTCAACGCAAAGCCATCAAGTATTTTTATAAAATAAAGCCAATATTTTATTATTTATTAAAAAGAACCTTCCAAAATCCTGTTAATGACATCATTAAAAGTCATCCCAAAACAATGATGACAGCCGCCACATACCAAAATCAAGAAATTTTGAGTGGGTTTAAAACTCTTTTCGAAAATTCTACAACCTTAAGCCACACGCCTCCAACACCGATTGCATGCACCAAGAATGGTAGCAATGATGGGGAGGGGTCTCGAGCTTAATATTTTCAAGAATTTAAAATCTAACACAAAATCATCATCTTCGAACAAACTCCAGAAAACAAATAAATTCTGATTCCAACGAATTTACAAGATGAGAAATCCGATTTAAAGAAGCATGCAAGACCTATCATCCGAAAAATATGATCAGACCTCACATGCAAGGATTCTCTCTTTCTTTCTTAGAGATTAAAGAACATGGGTCACAGATTATCATCCCAACGAAGACATATGCAAGTCTTTGATGAATAATCTCTCCTCTTTAAATCCCATGAATTTACTTAAAGAAACGAGAAGGAAGAAGGATAAAAAAACTTTCGGACTACTTAAGAAAATAGAACAGCTCTAAAGCGTACCTTTTCTAAACAGAAGCTTTCGAACAAGCTCCTAAGGACAGCAAAAGCCTTAAGTTTTGTAAGGAGATTGGAACCGGCTGGAAGGTGATSGCGTTATAGAGAAAACAGAAAGCTGGAAATTTSGAGAATGAAGATTTTTCCAAAAGAAGARGGGTATTTATATGGGGCTTTTTGAGAAGAAATGGGCTGGCTCMTAAAGGCCCAAGCCCAAGATATTAAATTTCTCTTAAATAATAAAACCCCACTAATTTAAATAAACAAAACAATTTGATAGWAGATTTTTAAAGGAAACTCCACTCTTTAAATTAATTGGCAAATAAATATAAAAATGGGACTTTTGGAAATCTTTACATTTTTAAAGAGGACGGAACTTAAAAAAATATCAACTTCATTTTATGTGGAATATTTCAAGATTATTTGACATTGCATAAACTAACTTGGTTAGCTACCCGCCGAAACGTGATACAACGAACTAATCTTGGGAGTTGAGCATGATGATCTCTAATCATCGAAGCTAAATCTTCGAAAGACTTAATTCTAAATAAAGATTTTGAAATAAGGTACTAACTTGAAATCCCAAAGTGACGAATTGTCACACATATCAAGGAGAGATGTACATTTGGATATAAGGGTGGCATTTGTATGTGTGTTGTATGATATAACTCTTTCTATTTTATCTTATAAGACTACCGTGGTCTGGAATATTTATTTTTTTGTGATTTAAAGATTTAAGATCAACGTTCTTATTGGAAATCATAGTCTGGATGTTATTGAGAAGAAAATAACAGGTTTGGCCTGAAACTTTAAATAAACCTTGTTTGATTAGAAAAGGTTTAAAAGTGCCATTATATGAAATCTGGTTGGTTCAAAAGTATGAGATTTGAATAGCTGAATGTTTAGCTTGAAAAGTGGAAAGGTACATGTAATATGTCCCTATTTGTTCATATATTTGTTATACATACGAAAAGTTGTTTTTTCATAAAGATTTTGATGATTTTCACCCTGCAGTAACATAAATAGGGTAACTCACTAGACCTTTCGGTCTAACCCTCGTTTTATGATGTAAATATGTATTGCAGGAGGTACGGACGGTAAAGGAAAGAGGAAAATGTGATATTTTCCTATATGCATTTCTACATGAAGAACTGTCTTTGATGTACAGTTTTGATTGATGAACGTTGATTATTACAAGAAATGTATTTGAATTTTTGGACCTTGTATTCTGTAATGATAGATTATTGTACTAAGGGACCTGAATGGTATATAAACATGTATTTTTTCTGTATGAAATATGTGTTACATGCAATGTGTGGTATGAGGTGTTACCCCATCCGTCCATAAAATTAATCTAATTTTTCATTTTCCAAGAATTTGGCTTACAATAAATTTCGAAGCCTCCAACTCCGTTTCTTTTATATTGTAAATGTTGAGAGGAATGATGAATCCATTGAGAATGTCAAAAAACACTTGGCATCCTGCCAAGAGAGTTGATACTACCACCTCCAATTATTGGCTGAATTGGAGATATTTTTTATGTTGTCCATGGATATTAGACTCAGTGGTTATGGCTTTCTCTGTCAGAATGACATACGAAAGGCCTAATAATCGAAGGACAAGAAACGGAGAAGGAGGAGATATTAGAGGGAGAGAGAGTATTTTAAATTTAAATTAGATTTTATTTTCTTAACTAATTTTTGCGATCTAAAATAGATCTTTTGGATCTTAGAGATCAGAATGTTTTTTGAATAATACCTCCAATAAATGTGTAATGCTCAAACTGTAGTTTTATTAATTAGCATATTATATTATATAATTTTTTTATTATCCAGTTTGTACAAAATTCACATATTATATTATTAGATTCGATTCGTTTTAATTATATTATATAATATTAAAATTGACTAATTTTTTAACATATATTTTAACATTTCTCAACTAGTTTTTGACCAACCTGAATAGTTCATAAATTAACTTCTCAACTACTATTTAACTAATTAGCTAGTTTTAATTGTATCAACTAGTTTACTAAATATAACCTAAGACATTGATGCAACATCCAACACAAAATCCTCCTTCAAAATAATCCTTGTGATGCCAAAGAGTTCCCTTTGATAAGTTAAAGAAGCAAAATTTTATTAGCCAAAAGCACATTTTTCTCTTGGAGTTGCACACCTCCTCTGTAAAGAAAAGCTAAAGAAGCATAAAAAATTGTATCCCAACAAATAAAATACAATAACAAATTAATAATATAATACGCCATTTGTCAAATAAAATACAATAATTATAAAATCAAGATGTTGTATTTTACTATTAATTAGGGCAGATCTAAGAATATAATATTTTTTATTGTAGTGTAGAAAACAATAAAACAACACGATGACATTCTTAAGGACCATATTTTTCTTTTTAAATTACGACCGACAATTATAGTGGTTGCAAGGGCTCGAACCGGAAACCCATAGATCCACCCCTGATACTATTAAACATACAATAAACAATTTTCCAAATGAAAATTACAATGCAGATGCACAGTTCAAAGAAAATATTGACGATTTATGAAATTAGATCAATATTATTTATGCTTATTTTTTCAACATAAATTTGTCCTCACACTTAGCCATACAATTAGAATATTTGTTACATTTAACGTCCCGTATAATTGAATAGTAATATCAACAATTGATTAAATAACCAAAAATATGCAAATGAAAGAAATTAAAAAAATAACTTGTAGAGTGAAACTAAAGCTATTTCATGGCAATGACGATAAAGGTTTGTTATATTCAATTTTTTTCCCTAATGAAATAAAAAACAACTTGTAGAATGGTATTAAAGCTATATAATTACGTGCCAATAATGAAAACAACGAAAAATATTTTGACAATAGAAAAGTTAACAAAAAAATGTTCACTTTTAGAAAACCTTTGTCTTTAGACGGAACCTCCGACAAACAATTATTACATAAATAGTTTCTTGGTTTGAATTACGTTATTAAAAAAGAGGAAGTTTGTACGTAAAACAATGATACAATTAATACACAAAAATTGTGACATAATGCAAAAGAAAAACTCCCTCGTACTGGTTAATTAATTGATGTAAATGCCAAAAAAACTGGAATACAAATTTGGAAAGAATCTTCTCTTCTTACAGCTTAGCACACATCCCCAATGTATATTTTCTTCTTGCAGTTACGAGTCTGGGTTGTCTTATCATGCCTTTACTTTCTTAAATCTATAAAACCTCCCTTTGCTGATCAACCAACCAACCGATTTATAAATATGGCAGACACACTGTAACACCCCATTCCACACATTGCATGTAACATATACTTCATATACAGGAAATACATGTTTGTACACCACATTGGTCCCATAGTACAAGAATCTACCAGTACAAAATACATGGTCTAAAAATTCAAAATACAATTCTTGCACTAAACTAGTTTCATCTATCAAAACTATACATATCATCAGCCATCCTTCATTCAGGTAAACATATAGGGAAATTATCACATTTTTCCTTTACCCTTACCTTCTGCACTTCCTGCAATACATGTTTAAAATCACAAAACGAGGGTTAGACCGAAAGGTCTAGGGAGTTACCCTATTTATGTCATTGCAGGGTGATAATCACTAAAAACTTTTAAGTAAAACAACTTTTCATATATATATTGCAAATATATGAACAAGTAAGGGCATAATATCAATACCTTTCACTTTTCAAGCCAAAATCTCTACTTACAAACAATACATCAAATCCAAAATAGGTTTGTACTAACCAGATTATCATGATGCCACTTTTAAACCTTTCAAATCAAATAAGGTTTATTTAAAGTTTCAGGGCAAACCTGGTATCTTCTTCTCAATAACATCCAGACTATGATTTCCAATAGGAACCCTGATCCTAAACCTTTAAGTCACAAAGAAATACAAATTTCAGACCATGGTAATCTTAAAAGATATAATAGTAGAAGTTATATTACATAACACACACACAAATGCCACCCTTATATCCATATGTACACCTCTCCTTGATATGCCACCCTTATCCCATGGTACATCTCTCCTTGATATGCTACCCTTATTTCCCCATCAAAATATTTCACAAAACAATTCCATATAGAATAGATCACAGTCAATAGAATCAGTTCAAATTCGCTTTTGTCAAAATTCCCATTTATTGTTTAAAAGAATCATCACTTGACAAGTCAACACGTAATTCGGTCAACCTTGTCCGGATAACAAATCCGGACAACACCTCACATGACTTGGCCGATTTACCATTTAGTCTTAAGTCTCAAAACCTTGTTCAGATTATTAATTCAGACAACACTATTCATTGCTTGGCCGATTTAACAATTCGGGTAATGACATTTTGTCCGACTTAACTAAACAGGCCACCATTAGTCGTATTCCTACTTCTCCGTTTGAATCACATAACATAAACTCAAAATTCTTAAATTGCTAATCACCTAAACCGGTTAACATATTTAGTCGATTTACCCTTAAATCGGTTAAGGCATGTCCGGTTTAGACTTATTCTGTTCAACCCTTGTCCGATTTAAGACTAAACCGGTGGACTACACTAGGCGATTTAGCCTTTAATCGCTTATCTCTTGACCGGTTTACTCATAATCTGGTCAATACTCATACGGTTTACTCTTTAAATCGGGTGAAAAGTTTAAACAACAAATTTATGCAATTATAAAGAGTTTCAAAAGCAATTAAATCACTCACCTTTTTGAAAGCAATTCAAATAAGCAATCCGGTCAAATCTCCCTCTCTTTAAATCGCTCGACAAGTGTGATAACTGAATCTTGGTTATCAACTCAGGTAATGAATGTTATACCCCAAATTCGCACATTGCATATAACACATATTTCATATATAGAATACATGTTTTCCCCACATAGGTCCTCAATACAAGAGTTTATAATATAAAATGCACAACTCAAAAATTCCAAAAGTACAAGCTCTTGCATCCTATCATCTAAGCTTCCAAAAACAGCTAAGCATATAGGGAAGTAATTCACACAATACTCTTTCCCTTATCATTACCTGCACACATAATTTTGGAAACACGAAAATAAGGGTTAGACATGAATGTCTAGTGAGGTTCCCTTCTATGTAATGTAGGGTGAAGATCACCAAAACATTTATTTCAAATCAAACATCTTATGAAGCAAAACTGAAAACATACTGTTTTGGTCCATCGGACCTCTGGTCTCAAACAACAGTTAGAAAAATATTTTAAACGTTCTTGACCAGAGCCCCTCTGATCTCTTACAGAGCTTCTGGTTCCTCGGCCAGAGCCTCTGGTTTAACTATCCAGACTTAGAAAATATTTCGACATTCAAGACCAGAGCCCCTCTGATCTCTCTTCCAGAGCTTCTAGTCTTCATGACTAGAGCCTCTGGTTGAACTAACCAAAACTTCACTAATATAAATGATCTTTAGATAAACTCTCAATCAATAAGATAACCTTTTTCATAAAACGAGTAACTTATAAAAAAAAGTTCATGTTCGACCAGAGCCTCTAGTTGTACTACCCGAGCTACTGGTTCAAAGGACAAGACCAACAGAGCCCCTCTGGTTCAACGCTTAACCAGAGCTTCTTTGGTCTGTTTTTCATAAAAAGACCAAGTATAAAACTTCTTTTCTTAAAACTTTAAAAGCATGATTTTGACATAGAAACTCTTATTAAAAGATACAAAACATTTAATCCAAATGAAACCTTTAGTAAACACTTGTTCATCCTTCAAATCAAATACCAGAATCCTCTGGTCCAATACTGAGGACCAACCAGAGCCCCTCTGGTTCCTTTACAAGGAACAACCAGAGCCTCTCTGATTCCTCATGAAAACAACCATTCTGTTTCAAAACACTTTTAACCAAAACCAATGACCATAAGCCAAGTTTTCCTCTTCTCAATAACATCAATACCATTATTTCTAATAAGAACAATATCATTGAGTTCTCAAATCACAAAGAAGTAAGGACTCAAATCTATTGTAGTCTTAAAAGACATAATAGCAAGAGCTATAATATTCACATACAATTGCCACTCTTATATCCAAAGGTACACCTCTCCTTGATATGCCACCCTTATCCCAAAAGAC
>NW_020201050.1:38109-42495 GCF_001531365.2 Cynara cardunculus var. scolymus | reverse complement strand
GGATGAAGGACCGCAGTCACAACCATCTTATCGAATCCTCATTCATAGTTTTATCCATAAAAAACCTTTTCAAACTCAAGAACAACCTTGTCTTTCAAAGATTTCCAAAACATCAAGGTTTCTTTTAAATCCTCAAAACAGGTTATCATTTCCAAAAATGATTTAAAGAAGCACATTTTTCTTTATCTTTCAAATAATAATAGTAACACCTTTAAAACTATCAAAATAGTTTTACCATCTTTTCTTCAAAACCAACATCAAAACTCACAACATTTAATCAACAATAAACTCACAGTTCATACTCAACAGTAGTTTAGAATGCACCTTATCAAATAGATTTCTTGATGATAAACACACAGCAACAGCTTATTCTTAACACAGAATCTTGAAGAACACTTTAGCTCACACACAGGTTCTTTTCTAAGAGAGTGACAGTGATAAGGATAACCTTATCAAACTCTTCATTAAATATCCTCACCTAGGCGGTGGAGGATTTTAATAATAAAACTTCAAAGGCGGTGAAAGTTTTTGTCTAATAGAAATAACTTTGGGCGGTGGATTTTGCATTATAAAATTCATGGTTTCTTAACCATGAAGATATAAGCTTTTTAAATAATAAAATAATGTCCACCCAAATAATTTATCACAATTATATACCACCTTATGCATGTTTCACACCATATGCATATATGTAGAAATCATATATGTCATGACACCTTTTCACATATATGCACATTTCATGTAATCCACATAATAAGCACGTATAAATTACCTCAACCCAAGTTATGTGAAACCCGGTTATAACAATGAATACATGATTATTTGTTATATATGATTACGTGACAACATGATAAATTGATATATTTGATCATGCTAGGGTGTGAAATTATGTGCATAATATAGTTGCATGTATGAGATTATGTGTATTTGTGGCTGCATATGTATGCACGATATATATATACACACATGCATGATATATGCATGAATGGATGTATGCATGAGTTATGTGAATACATGCATGCGTAGGCGGCGGTTTAGCCGCCATCTTGTTTTGGAAAGGTATAAAAGGTGGGTTCAACCTCCATTTCATTCTTCTTACTATTTTTCAAAGTTTGTGTGCGATTTAAGTAAAGGGGATTGACCGGATTGCATTCCACCAAGATTCAATTGGTTTTTCAAAAGGAAATTCAAAGGTGAGTGCTTTGAACCATTTTTTTAGTAGCATCTTGATATTATGTTTTTAAAGAGTTTCATACTTGTTTTAAGTTTAATCCGGTTATGTGTTGAGCGATTTATATCTTAAATCGGGTAAAGGATGAGCGATTTAGAGTTTAAATCGTACAAGGCTTGAGCAATTTAAGGTTAAACCGCTTAAGACATGAGCGATATAGCCTTAAACCGGATGAGAGTCAAGCGGTTTAGCAATTAAACTGGACATGTATTGATCGGTTTAAAGATTGGATGATTTATGAACTTTGATTATATGTTAAKTATATTTAACGGAGAAGTAGGAATACGACTAAATGGTGACCGGTTTATTTTAAATTGGACAAAACCTTGAATTATGAGTTGTCCGGATTGGTAAATCGGACAAGTTATGTGAAGTATCATCCGGATTTGTTATCCGGACAAGGTTGACCGGATTAATGGTAAATCGGACAAGCCTTGGGAGATTTGTTGTCCGGATTTGGTAAATCGGCCAAGACTTGATCGGAGATGAAGTCCGGCCATGCCTATTTTGACCGGATTTGCATTTTTGACTTGTTCATGATTTATATGTAATTGTTTTTATATATAAATGGGGGAATCTTGAAAAAGATGATTTTAAACTATTAATAATTCCATTGACTGCGGTCTATTCTATATAGAATTGTTTTTGTGAAATGTTTTGATGAAGAAATAAGGGTGGCATATCAAGGAGAGGTGTACCTTGGGATAAGGGTGACATATCAAGGAGAGGTGTACCATGGGATAAGGGTGGCATATCAGGGTTCTTATTGGAAATCATAGTCTGAATGTTATAGAGAAGGGGATAGCAGATTTGGCCTGAAACTTTGAATAAACCTTGTTTGAGTGGAAAAAGGTTTAAAAGTGGCATTATGTTATTTGGTTAGTATAAACCTATTTGGATTTGATGTATTATTGACAAGCAAAGATTATTGGCTTGAAAGGTAAAACGTATTGATATTATGTTCTCACTTGGTTCATATATTTGTTATATATATGAAAAGTTGGTTTACATAAGTTTTTGGTGATTATCACCCTGCAATGACATAAATAGGGAAACTCACTAGACCTTTTGGTCTAACCCTCGTTTTGTGATTTTAAATATGTATTGCAGGAAGTGCTGAAGGTAAGGGAAAAGGAAAAATGTGATATTTTCCCTATGTGTTTACCTGCATGAAGAATGGATATTGTTATGTATAGTTTTAGTAGATGAACATGGATTAGTACAAGAATTTGCATTTGAATTTTTGGACCATGTATTTTATACTGGTAGATTCTTGTATTAAGGGACCAATGTGGGATATAAACATGTATTTCTTTTGTATGAAGTTTGTGTTATGTTAGCTTTATTATTCATCTCTTGTAAAAGTATAGAAAAAGTATTCTGCAAGTGTTGATAGAAGGGTATCTTCCACAGAAGACAACAGAGGACTAGCAACAGAAGCTGTTTCATCGTACAAGTAAAATGTGACAGAACCTCTGATGTCTCTCACAGAGGTTCTGGAAAATGGTCCTCTATCAATAAGAACAAGCAAGTCTATTACAGCAGAGCCTCTTTGATGGCTCACAGAGGGTCTGTGGTTTCGTTTTCTGTGAAGATCCTGTTCTACTATTTTTCAAAGGTTGTTAGCTGCAAGTGCTTCTCACGTGACTAGGACTTAATAGACTTTATTTGGACGGGTTAGATGATTTCACATGTCAAGATCTTGTCAGTAAGGACGTTAGGAACTAGTATATATAGCGGCTAAGGCCTTTGTAATCAGTGTGCTTCCGAATTGTAATCGTCTTTTTTTTTTGAATTGAATGAATTAAAAAACCCTTGAAGCAATCCTCCTGTGTTCATCTTCTTCCTCTTCTTAACTGTGTGTTCTTGGTTTATTTTACTCTGTTTTGTTCTTAATATTGTTTCCGCTACACTTTAATCGTCTTACAGTTCTTTCAGAGTATTAGATCAATATCAAAGTTGAATTTACAGGTCCAACAATTGGTATCAGAGCAGGAATTGAATTCTTATTCGATTAATTCTGTTTTTGGTATTAATCTTCATTTTTCTAGAACACAAGTTTTCTTCAGGTTACCCAGTTTCTCTCTATTAAATCTAATTTCAATGGCGAATTTGGTTAATACATCGTTCATGAGCACTGGATCTCAATCAAAACCTCCTACGCTTATCCTAGAGGAATATCAACAATGGAAAGTGCGTATGATCAACTATTTGGAGGGAATTCACCCTAGAACGTGTGAATTTCTCTACAATCCTACATACGTGCCAATGATGTTAATTCCACGAGTTCCAGCAACTGGTACAACCCCTAGAGTTCCTGAGCATTATGAGCCCAAATCAATCGCAAACTGGAACGATGAAGAAAGGGTATTAGTTGAATTGGAAAGCAAATGCTAAAGGATGTTGATCATGGCAATTCCACATGAGATCTTCAAGTGTATTGATCACTGCTATCTGTCCATGGACATTTGGGCAGAATTGGAGAAACAAATCGAAGAAGTGAAGAAGACTATCGAGAACAACATCTTCATACAGACATGCATAACGGAAAATATCACATTTTCTCCTTCCCCTTACCGTCAGCATTTATTGCAATACATATTTAAAAAAATCACAAAATGAGGGTTAGACTAGAAGGTCTAGTGAGATCCTTTTTTCTATGACATTGTGGGATGAAAAATAACCAAAACTTTATTTTAAAACAACTTTTCATATATATATATATATATAAATATATGAACAAGTAAAACATAATACTAATTGTTGATCCCAGATCTCTCAATAACACTAATAATCTAGTTATGAATAACCAAATTATAGTGATTTTACAAAGAAAATTATGAAGACTCAAGATTAAAATAAAAACATTCAAGAACAAACTTGAGCTTCAAAGGTTTTTACTTTATTATGCGCACTTATTTACAATAGACCTAGTCGTCTATTTATACTAGATGGCYAWYGCTAAGATAACTATCTATTGCTACTTTCTAGCAAATAGTCTAGCTAATAGATAAGATTTATCTTTTACATGGATAATCATTATAAACAAGATAAACTATAATTCCAGCTGCTGATTCGTCATCTCCAGCTGTCATTATATATGTGATGATTTCATCCTTATCTTCAAGTCTTCATAGCATGCTTGGATGAATACT
>NW_020201050.1:34611-36426 GCF_001531365.2 Cynara cardunculus var. scolymus | reverse complement strand
GGCGAAGCCTCTGGTTCCCTCGCTTGGGTTTCTTGGGTGGATGGTTGTTGTGGTGATGGTTGCTGTGGTGCAGCGGACGTAGATGTGTATGCAGCCACCTCCTCTTTCTCTCCCTCATGAGGTCCAAGACCTTGATCATCGGGGTCTTGATCATCGTGGCGTTGTCGTTTGCTTGGACGGCTGCTTGAACATGAGGCTTGGAACCTCTTCTTCTTCTTTTCCTTCCTGAGGGATGTAAGATACTCCTTTAGGGTTACCTTTCTGTGACTCTCCTTCATTGAATGAAGGATGGAGGTTGTGCGGCATTATTCATCAGCCAACGTTTGAGTGAGAGCCCTTGTTGGATGGATGGCCCGATGAACAAACTTTGCACTGATTTCGTTGAACGAGGAGACCAGTGCTCTTGACAGAGCTTGTATGTCTGCCCTGGTGGTGAACTCGGTGGTGGAGGTGGAGGCTGAAGTTGGTGGTGGCATGGTGGATGTTGATGGGGGAATAGGTAGGTTGGTGATTTGTAGTGAAAGTGGAAAAGGCTGCATCGAAGGATGGGCCTGCAGAGGGAGGAGGTGGCTAAGAGGTGGGTTGGGGTATTTGGGCGAGGATAACAGCGGGGAGTTGGGTAAGGGTGTCTTGGATAGTGGTCATTTGGTGGGTGAGGGTGGCAAGGATTTCATCGATTGATGAAGTGGAGGGTTGGGTAGGTTGGGGAATTTGTGAGGTGATGGAGGATGGTAGTTGATGAAGGTGGCGAGTGATGGTTTGTAGTTGGGAAATAATGTAGGTTAAGTTTTCATCGGTCTCAGTTGCCTAAGCCGTGAGGGTGGCAAGGGATTGGATAAGTACTTGGTTATGTTGGGTGGCTAGGGAGGATATGGTGTTATGTTGTTGGGTGAGGGTTTGTTGGAGGATTTGGAGGTGGGAAGAGTTGGTTTGGGTTTGGGTATCGATTTGGTTTAGATGGCGTTGAAGGATGGCAAGGGATTGGTGGAGGTCAGGGGTATCGGGTGAGGGTTGTTTTTCCACCAGCCCTTGTATTAGGAGTTTAAGGTCATCCAAGGACCGCGTCACTTTATCAACAAAGGCTTGGAACTCAACCTTAGTGACTAGATCTGCTAATGGGGTAACCCCTGCAGCAACATATGCTGCAAGTTGGGCCTCTGTTCCTGAGGCACCCTCTTGGCCTTGTGCGAAGGTAGGCCGTGAGGGACTTCCATCATGTCCTTGATAGCCTTCTAGAGAAGAACTATCTCGTGATGTTGGAACATCCTCTTCAGCTTCAAAGGATGAAGAAGTGAAGCGGATGTGTGTYCCTTTTGGTAGATCAAATACCGAAGGGAGTGGTGCACGAATTGAAGATCGCTCTGAACGATCTATGGGATCAATGTCAGAAGCAACGAATGCTTCTGTGTGTGTGCGGGGTAGAGGCGAGCCCTAAGGCGAAGGGGCTCTTATGTCTTCATCACCTCTCTGTTGAGAGAGGGTTATGGTATATGTGGTTCCTCGACTTTTTCATCTCCAGAGGCCCGAATAATGGCCTCTGGATGGCTGGCTTGGGTTTAGGTGGGACTGGGTCATCCTGTTTCAATACCACTTTGGCTTTGATCGCCAGGGGTAGTAGATGTGGTTGCCCTTTGGGTAGTAGGTAGGGAAATATTTTGGTGAGGGCCGGGGGAAGCACTAGCATCATCATCATCATCATCTTCATCATCCGATGAAGACAATGCTTGTGCTCCCTCGCTTGGAGGGTGTGACGGTTCTAAGTGCTCCGGGATAGCTGCCATCGGTGCTTGGGACAGCATGGAGCGTTCATAGGCT
>NW_020201050.1:31852-33362 GCF_001531365.2 Cynara cardunculus var. scolymus | reverse complement strand
TTCTAAAAACACTTGGTGTATAGTTTTTAGTCACAAAAGCTGCAATTTTGTATAATCTTAATAATGGTTTTCAATTAAGATGAGTTTTATTTTAAAATGTATTTTCATGGGACCAGAGGAGCTCTGGTTATGCATGACAAAGTGGGTGGGTAACCAGAGAAGCTCTGGTTATGCATGACAAAGTGGGTGGGAACCAGAGGAGCTTTGGTTGTAATGTCGATAAAGACAAGTAGTAATGTAGGATTGACATGATGTGGAAGCTTTGGTTAACAAATCAAAGGCTTTGGTTAAGAATGTCAATCCATTTTATAAAACCAGAGGAGGTCTTGTATTATATTCATATGTAGCATTTTATGGGACCAGAGGCTCTGGATAGTAGAACCAGAGGGTCTGGATGGTAAATGCAAGTTTACAAATGTAAACTTTTGCTCCCCCTCAAAGGATGCATGGTGATATGTAGCATTTTGGATGACTAGAGGCTCTGGTCTATACAACCAGAGGCGCTGATTGTGAAAGGCGATGAAAAAAGAATGAAATATGGTTAAGTATGAAAAAGAATGTCTTTGAGACCAGAGGGGCTCTGGTTGCAAAGATTTTGAATCCAGAGGCTCTGGTCTTCAGAACCACAGGCTCTGGTTGTGAAGGATGAAAAAAGTGAAGTATGAAATGAAATGATGAAGACTTGCTATCAAAGAAACTAGGGCCAGAGGCTCTGGTCTTTAAAACCAGAGGCTCTGGTTGAGAAAAAGAATGTATGGCAAGCGAAGGAAAGCAGAGGCTCTGGTCTTTGGAACCAGAGGCTCTGGTTGAGAAAAAGAATGTATGGCAAGCGAAGGAAAGCAGAGGCTCTGGTCTTTGGAACCAGAGGCTCTGGTTGAATGATGATGAAATGGAGTATGAGATGAAATGATCAAGATAAAGCTTGCAAAGAATCTAAATCCAGAGGCTCTGATCTTTAGAACCAAAGGCTCTGGCTGAAAAACAATATGATGCGAGTAGGGTGGAAACCAGAGGCTCTGGTCGTTGGAACCAGAGGCTCTGGTCTTTGGAAACACTTAGTCATATAAATGATTTTAGTGAGCAAGGACCAGAAGGGCTCTAGTTTCAAAAGGGAAGGAAAAAGTAAGATTCAAAAGCGATGGATGGGGTCCAGAGGCTCTGGTCTTTAGAACCAGAGGCTCTGGTTGAAAAAAAATATGAGAAGGGAGTTGGAAGGGAAATGGTTTACTTGCTTTCAAAAAAAAAAATCTTAAGCCAGAGGCTCTGGTCTTTAGAACTAGAGGCTCTGGTTGTTAAGGGAATAACAAATAGCAAGTAAAGGTGGGAACCAGAGGCTCTGGTCTTTGGAACCAGAGGCTCTAGGTGGGAAAAAAAATACTTGATAAGAAATACCAAGTATTTGCTTTGAAGCAGAGGGGCTCTGGTTACCTTGAGAACCAGAGGGGCTCTGGTTACCAATAGGACCAGAGGGGCTCTTGTTGCAAAGAAAAATTTTGCCAAAAATTTTAAG
>NW_020201050.1:25959-27422 GCF_001531365.2 Cynara cardunculus var. scolymus | reverse complement strand
AATCTCTGGTTTTGAAATGTCATTAGAACAAGTACTTTGCTCATAAATCACATTTTCGAAATTCTGTCTTGAAACGATAGTTTTTCCATCAACTTTAACTCTCTTGAAATTAGCTTTTGGTTTTGAAGAGAAGTCGGGTTTTCGAATGCATCCAAGTTTAAAAGTGGATTCAAGGGTGAATTTCTTTGGTTCGATGAAAGAATCTAATTCATTGAATCTGATTCCTTGAGTATCCTTTTGGTCATTAAGTTTTTAAAAAACTTCTTGTGCATCTTTATACTTTTTCATCAGAAGTTCATTGGTTTGAAGCCTCTAATGAAGAACTTCACGCTCCTTTGAAAGAAATCTTTAAGAGCAACTAAATTCAATCTTTCTGCCTTAGATTCCTTTAGGGCCTTATTTTTCTTTTCTAGGTCCTTAGTTATACGCTTGTTCAACTCCAGAAGTTTATCTTCTTTTGATTTCCTGAGGGCGCTTATGCGAGTCTTTTGTTTCGCTAAGTCATCTTTTTCTGCGGTTAGAAGATCGGTTTCTCTTTTGTAGAAACTTACTTCTTTTTCCGCTTTTATTCTTTCAGATTTTTCAAAACTTAAATTTTCTTTTACCTTTAAGAAATCTTCTGAAAGTTGGATTACCTTTAACTCTAGTTCTGATGGACCAGAGTTGGTTTCATCTGGGTAAGACTCACATACCTGATCGTCAGAGTTGGAGGAGGATTCTGTATTGGACGTGGCCATCAGACAGATGAGTGCCTTATCTTCATCATCAGATGAAGAGTCGGACACCCAGTTTTCTTTTTCGGCCATCAAGCTTCGCTCTCATGAGTTATACTTGTATTTGTTCTTGTAGTAATCAGCATCCTTGATCAAACGTCCTTTGCATTCCTTGGAAAAATGACCAAGCTTTCCGCATTTGAAGCATGGAAGGTCATTTTTCCTTCCTTCCTTGTCCTCTCTCCTTTCCTCTCTTCGTTCTTCTATTCTCTCTTCTCTTCTTTCGTCCCTTTCTTCTCTTTCATCTCTTCTTTCATTCCTCTGATAGAATTTAGATGGCTTTCTATCGTAGGATGACTGGAACTTTTCCCTTCTGAACTCTTTTCGCTCATTGGGTTTTCTGATGAACTTCTTTTGAAATTGTCTTGTAATCAAGGCCAATGATTTGGCGAAAGCTTTAATCTCATCATCTGATTCAGAAGTTTCATCTTCAGTTTCTGATTCGACCAGCAAAGCTTTCTTGCCTTTCTTCGTGTGTTCTTTGGTAGGAGACCTTGATTTTTCAATTTCATCGGCAGCAAGAGCAAGAGGTCCTCCAATGGATACCTTCTTCATCATTATGTCGCTCTCTTGCGCTGCAAGGGTTCCATACACATCATGAAGAGACCAGCCATCTAAGTCTTGGTTTGCTTGTAGAGACATGTATAGCTGAGTCCATTCATCGCCTAGACTTTTCAGGAATAAAAAATT
>NW_020201050.1:18907-25280 GCF_001531365.2 Cynara cardunculus var. scolymus | reverse complement strand
GTCGTCTATTTATACTAGATGGTTAATGCTAAGATAACTATCTATTGCTACTTTCTAGCAAATAGTCTAGCTAATAGATAAGATTTATCTTTTACATGGATAATCATTATAAACAAGATAAACTATAATTCCAGCTGCTGATTCGTCATCTCCAGCTGTCATTATATATGTGATGATTTCGTCCTTATCTTCAAGTCTTCATTGCATGCTTGGATGAATACTCATAAAATCTTCTAAGTGTTAGTCTGTCCATTGTATCAATGAGAATACTTTCCATCGCATCATCCATCGGTCCGCTGGTTGAACTTCGTCCATCGGTCCAATGGTTGGTCTTTCCATCGATGCTCTGGATAGTCTTTCCATCGATCCAGACTTAGTCGATTCTGCATTGATATCTCCATTGGTCTTCTGGTTCTTCATCACTTATTGTTTTTCATTACTTTTCACACGCCATGCTTTCCATTGTAGATGAAATATATTTTAACATGCCCCTTGATTACGCACAGCTCATATTCAAAGACATGGTGGGATTAATCAAGAAGAAGTGCGCTACTCAGAGGGGTGAGAAGTCTAAAGTGAAGGCACAGAAAAAGGCCAAAGAGGATCTCAATCATCCAAACCGTATCCTACAGAGGTTCTTTGGTCTGGTCTTTGATGAAATGATAGCAGAGAAGCTGCCCTCTGCAGAACCTAATGCGCGTTTGTATCGGTTGAAGGAGTTCCACCCCACAGAGCATGAGCTAGGGTACAGAAGCCCAAGACCTCTATCAAAAGCCATGCTCAAATACCTTAGCCACAGAGATAGGAAAACCTACAAACGTGGATACAGGAGGCCAGAGCCGGTCCTAGAAACCCCTCCATGCATAGGTATCCCCTTAGGAGAGTGAGTGCAAAAGATGAGGGTTGAGGGAAGAATGGAGGAGCCAGCAGAGGCTAGAGAGGTGAGTGAGGATAGACCGAGAGTAGCAAGTCCCCCACCAAAGAAGACAAAGAAGGCTCAGAAGGATGTTGACTCTTCTGAGAAAAAGAAAGGGAAGAAGAGACCCGCAGAATAAGAGGGTCCATGTAGTCCTCTGCAAAAGCCAAAGAAATCAAAGAAGACCCAACCCGCAGTGGTTGTGGTCACATAGGCTGTACTCCAAGACAGCCCCGCAGAGGCTGCTCCAAAGCGCAGAAGGTTGCGCAAGATTGGTCACGAAGAGTCCCCAACAGAGCAGATACACAATGTCATCTTCCACATCCAACCAGAGCTTAAAGCGCCCACAGAAGTAGTGGATTTGGGAACAGAAGTCGTAATAGAAGACGAAGAAGAAGAGTTGGAGATAGAAGAGGAAGTAAAAGATGCCAAAGGCACACATCCTAGCCCCCCTCCTAGTGCTACCCACATTTCTAGGGACCCTGTTCTAGAGGGAACTCCTATTGAACAAGGCGTGCACACGCTAAACCCTACCCAAACCTACCTCGCAGAGGACATTCTTTCATCCTCTATCGAATGCACAGCCCGGGAACCACAATCAACTCCAACATCCTCTCAAAAGGATGGTGGTTTTATAATAAGAATCCATTCGCCCAAGGACTCGTCACAACCCAGAGAGGCATCTGTTGCCCCTCCACACTTGAGTGAACAACCAAGTTATGCTTCAGAGGCATATGACAGATTCACAGAGACTGTAGGTCTAGAACGCCCAAAGTCTCTACTCGATCCCTCTGCCAAGTTAGGCTCTGAACCTACTGGGCACGATGTTAGGACCTATAAATTCAGATTTGGTATTTGATCTCTTACTCTGGATGATCTTTAGGATGATTACAGTGCAGCGGAAACAATRATAAGAACACAACAGAGTAATTAACCAAGAACACACAGATTGATATGAAGAAGATAAATGCAATAGAATAGCTTCAAAGGTTTTTCAATTGATTGAAAATATAGACGATTACAATACGAAAGTACACTAAATTACAAAGGCCTAAGCTGCTATTTATACTGGTTCCTAACGACCTTACTGACAAGACCTAGACGAGTGAAATCATCCAAGCCGTCCAAATAAATTCGGTTAAAGACCTAGTCATGTGAGAAGCACGTGCAACTAACAACCTTTGAAAAACAACAGAACAGGATCTTCACAGAAGACAAATCCGCAGACCCTCTGTGACCCATCTCAGAGGCTCTGTTGTAGAAGACTTGTAGGTTCTTATTGACAGAGGACCATTTTCCAGAACCTTTGTGAGAGACAACAGAGGTTCTATCATTCTTGACTTGCACGATCAAACAGCTTCTGTTGCAGGTCCTCTGTTGTCTTCTGTGGAAGATACCCTTCTGTCAACACTTGCAGAAAACTTTTTCATACTTTTACATTAAGTAAATATTAGAGCTAACAATCTCCCCCTAAGTATGAAAAAGTAAAAAAAAGGACAATTAAATGCAAGAAATGACTAATTGAAAGAATTACAAGAGGAGATTAAACTCATCCTCTGAAAAGAATTACATAAAATTGAAAGAATTACAAAATTGTTGCTTAGGCCTATCTATTACAGAAGACTAGTCCATAGCAGAGTCTGGATAGTCGTCTACGACAAACTGCAGATCTAACTTGATGGTTCTGTAGACCTTGAATATGCATTCTCTGAAGGAGACTTGAACTTTAATCACTTCCAGAATACCAGACACTTCATCCGCCCTTAGATGCCCTCTGTGCACCTCTGCAACTACTTGGTTGAACACCCACTCAAGAGTCTCTGTCACATATTTGTTCGCCTATGTGGGATCAAAGAACCTTAGAATGTCATCCTTGTCCAAGAACACAAACCCAAAGATGGGATTGTGCGTGTTGGGATGACATCTAAGTAGCCAACTTGGCCTGTTCTTCGGAGGGGAAATCTTCAATTCTGTTTGGGCCAACCTCATCGCGATATCGAAGTCCTTCTGGCTGTAGTATTTCACTTAAGCGCGCATAACTTCGATCAGCCTTCTGCGCGATATAGAATAGCTTGACCTCCTCTCCATGTATTTGTTAAGAATTTTGTGCAAGAAGATAAGATCAAATACACAGAGGTTGTGGAGGTCAGCATCTGTGAACGTGTATAGGTTGTCGTCATCCCTCTTCACCACATATTGAGCATAAAGCATGGTCTTCTTCATCATCGTTCTTGTAGAAATTGTTTCAAGGGAAGTTATCACGTGCTCTGAGAAGACCTGCTTGTGTGGCCTTGTAAGTTTTGAGAAGTGAAACTTCGCAGCTGTAGAGGGTATACCTGTAAGCTCTGGGTCGTAAGGGGGCTCTGTGTCTACGGCAGAGTAGCGCCACCGCAGAATCTCCTCCATAGTGGTTACAGGCTCTGTGTGCACCTTCTGCATAGGGATTTTGCTCATCGAATCAAAGATCTCATACACCCTTCCCACTGTGGCAGATTCTGGCACTCTGGTTTTTTCTTCTTTTAGAATTGGCCTCTGGGTAGACCCCTCTGCTAGGATAGGTTTGACAGTTCCTAATAGAGCCTCGAAGGTACCCGTGGACGTTTCCTCCTTCGCCATTTTGGAGGATGAGCCTTCTCCTGCTCTAGGGATAGGGGCTCTGCCCTTTCTTGCTTGAGCCTCTGCCAAAGAAGCCTTTAACGCTTGAACGAGCTCTGGGTCATCGTACTCGTCTTCGTTTATCTCCTCTGGCGTTTCAGAGCTCGACCCCCTCTGTGGCGACTCCTCTATGGCTTTGTCCTTGCCATTCCCCTTAGGCTTTGGTGCTTTGTCTTTTGAGAACAGGGCAGCTGCAGAGTCCACTATCTTTAGTGGTTTGGCAGAGTTCTGCTTCTTTGGCTCTTCAGCTTTCTTCTCCGTCTTCTTCTCCCCCTCATGACGATCATGGTCATCACCTCCTTGATCGTCATGGATTTTGGTGGCTTCTGCCTTGCAAGAGATAAGGGGAGCCTTCTTCAATCGCCTTAAGATTCTGGTAGCCGCCTTCTCCATTTTCTCGATCACGAGCTCTGCGTGCACAGAAGCGTTGTTTATGTCGATCTCTGAGGCCCATTTCATTCTAGAGAGACTTCGATAGATTTCGCTTCTGAAGGAGTCACCCTCTTCGACGAGCTTTGAAGTGCAGTCTCTAATCGATTGGTTAGAAGCTCGGGCTTCTTTGAGAAGTTGATCTGTATACTTGCGCATGAGCTCTCCTAGGGCTTCAACCATTGCATATAGCTCTCTGCGAGTGGCTAGATGGTTGATGTTTGCCCTGGAGGATTTGGAGTCAATGCCGTAGGTGAACGCAGAGGAGAACATGCTTTTGATCTCGTCTTTGAAGGTGGAGTAGTCTGTGTAGCCTGCAGAGATGATATCAGCAGCAAACTGGGCGGCCACATCTGATAACTCTGTCCTCTGCTTCTGGATTGAAGAGGGGTTGAGTGACAGAGCGCTGAAGGCTTCTGCGAGGTCGTCTTTATGAAGTACAGAGCTCTAAAGGGTTGAAAGTGTTGCCTTGAGTTCTGACGTTGTAGATGTCAAATCCTTCAGAGCCTCTATTATTGGAGCAAGGGCCTCTGTCGACGATTGAGAGGTAAACAAGATTTTCAATTCGTCCAACCTCTGGAATACCGCTGTGGCGAAGGTTTGTAACTCTCCCTTCGTCACATAGGTATCCTGGGAACCTAGATCACCAACACATGGTGACCTAGTAGCCTCGAAGTGGGAGGCGCCCCCAGCGACTGGTTTTTCGAAGTCAGCTCGGGGACTTCCACCAGATCCTCGGACTTCTCCAAGAGGAGAGCGTACCAGTGTTCTGTTGATATCGTGCCTTGTAGGTTCAGAGCCTAACACGGCAGAGGGATCGAGTGTGGACTTTGGGCGTTCTAGACCTTCAGTCTCTGTGACTCTCACATATGCCTCTGAAGCATATTCTGGTTGGTCACTCAAGTGCGGAGAGGCAACGGATGCCTCTTTGGGTTGTGACGAGTCCTTAGGCGATTGGACTCTTATTTTAAAACCACCATCCTTTTGAGAGGATGTTGGGGTAAGTTGTGGTTCCCGGGTAGTGCATTCGACAAGGGACGGAAGAATGTCCTCTACGAGGTTAGCTTGGGTTGGGCTCAGCGTGTGCACGCCTTTTTCAATAGGAGATCCCTCTAGAACAGGGTCCCTAGAAACGTGGGTTGCACTGGGAGGGGGTCTAGGATATGTGCCTTGGGCATCTTTTTCTCCCTCTCATATCTCCACCTCTTCTTCTTCGTCGTCTAATACGACCTCTGTCCCCAAATCAGCTACTTTCGTTAGCGCTTTAAACTCCTGTTGAATTTAGAAGATAACATCTTGTATCTGCTCTGTTGGGGACTCCTCGTGAACCACCTTGCATAACCTTCTGCGCTTTGGAGTAGCCGCTGCTGGGCTCTCTTGAATAGCAGCCTCTGTGACCACAACCTCTGCGGGTTGGGCCTTCTTCGATTTCTTGTTCTTAGGGTTTTGCAGAGGACTACTTGGACCCTCTTCTTCTGCGGGTCTCTTCTTCCCTTCCTTTTTCACAAATGAATCAACACCCTTCTGTGTCTTCTTTGGCTTATTTGGTGGGGGACTTGCTACTCTAGGTCTTTCCTTACTCACCTCTCTAGCCACTGTTGGCTCCTCCCTTCCTCCCTCAACCCTCATTTTTTCCACTCTCTCTCTTAAGGGGATTCCTATGCATGGAGGGGTTTCAGGGACCGGCTCTGGCCTCCTGAATCCACGTCTGTATGCTTTCCTATCTTCATGACTAAGGTATTTGAGTATGACTTTAGATAGAGGTCTGGGGCTTCTGTACCCTAGCTCATGTTCTGTCGGGTGGAAGTCCTTCAATGGATACAATCTGGCATTAGGCTCGGCAGAGGGCAGCTTCTCTGCAATCTTTTCCCCAAAGACTAGGCCAAAGAACCTTTGTAGAATAAGGTTTGGATGATTGAGGTCTTCTTTGGCCTTCTTCTGCACCTTCACTTTTGACTTCTCACCCCTCTGTGTAGCGCACTTCTTCTTGATCAAACCCACTATGTCTTCGAAGATGAGCCGTGTGTAGTCGAGGGGCAGGTTGAAATAAATTCCATACACAATGGAAAGCATTGCGTGAGAGGTCTAGTCATGGCTCCCGCCCTTCCCTGTTAGACAACAGTTCACAGTCGAGAATAGAGTATTCCAGATTGGGGTAGACCTTTTCGTTTGAACTAAGTCCTTTTCACAATTTTAGTCTTGGCGGCATAAGAATGAAATTCAAGAAATTGAATTAGTTCATCGTCTGTTGGGGTTGGGGCGAAAGCATCCATTTGGAGGGATTCCAAGGAGGGTAGGTGCAGGGCAGTTCGAAGAGTATTCACGTTTAGTTCCATGGGCACAAGGGATTTGTTGATTGGGTGAGAAGCATAA
>NW_020201050.1:16834-17340 GCF_001531365.2 Cynara cardunculus var. scolymus | reverse complement strand
GTATAAGCCACAAGATCAATGTTGGAATGCAGAGGATACCAAAGTCCCAGASTTGGTGTCTTCTTTAAATATCTAAGGATCCTCTTTACTGCACTAAGATGTGATTCCTTGGGATTTGCCTGATACCTAGCACATATACACATGGAAAACATGATATCAGGCCTACTTGCAGTAAGATATAAGAGGGATCCAATTATTCCTCTGTAGAGCTTGCACTCTACAGAAGGACCATTAATGTCCTTAWGAAGTTTTTGGCCAGGGGCCATTGGAGTCCTCATGGGAGAGGCATCATTCATTTTGTACTTCTTCAACAGGTCATGAACATATTTAGATTGATTTATGAATATTCCTTCGGATGAATGCTTCACTTGTAGACCTAAGAAGAATGTGAGCTCTCCCATCATGCTCATCTCGAATTCACTYKRYATCAARAAYTCAAAYWCTTTGCACATAGAAACGTTAGTTGCACCAAAGATTATGTCATCAACATATATTTGTACAAGCAA
>NW_020201050.1:14827-15413 GCF_001531365.2 Cynara cardunculus var. scolymus | reverse complement strand
AACCTGGTATGCCAGAGCCAAGCTTCTTCGTTCTGAACAGAGGACACAAGACTTACTTCCTCTTTGGCTTCTAATGAATAAAAGCACAGAAGGTACAAGTCTCCTCTTCTGTTGGCTCTCATCACCTCTATCAATGGATCTGCTTTGTACATAATGCTGTGTTTGACTTTGAAGAGCACGTCCAAACCATTGTCACACAATTGACTAACACTTATTTCGTTGTGTTTGAGTCCATCCACGTACAAGACTTGATTCATCTTTATCTCTCCCTTTACGATCATTCCATAGCCCTTGATCTTCCCTTTCTGGTTTCCACCAAAAGCTACAGAGCCTCCTTCTGCTTCTGTGATCATACAACGTTTATTTTAGGTACCCACTTCCAATTGGGTCTTTTAACATTAGCTTGTTTTAGGTATGCCACAACATCCTTTGATTTGGGCTTAATTTTCTTGGAAGAAGAATTGTCAATTTGTCTATTATTCACCCCAGAACCATGACTCTTGGGGTGAGAGACTAAACAGGAAGAATGGTGAATGTGATTAGATAGAGAATGCATGATATTGAAACAATCACAGAAGGAGATATT
>NW_020201050.1:2268-14274 GCF_001531365.2 Cynara cardunculus var. scolymus | reverse complement strand
AGTCTTCAAAAGCAACATTTTCCATTGTTAAACAGGTTTTTGTGTCTGGAACAACCAACAGCCTTCTTCTTTTGAAAATGGACTTAGTATTAGAAAAATTACTTTTAAGATTTTTAGAGGATGTAAAGGTACTCTCAAGAGTTTTGTTGGATTTAAAACCAGGTTTGTTATCAGATTCTGAGAAACATAGACCTCTTCTGCCCATATTAACTTTCATTTTTGTAAACATTACACTTGTCATGCTCCAACCTCCTTAACTCATCCACCTTATTTTTTAAATCTTTTTGAACCTCGGCAAACTTTTCCTTTGAAGAATTTTCCAAATTTATAAACTTTGTTTGAGCTGCTTCGAACATTTTGAAAAATATGTTTCTTTCCTCTGTGAGAAGAATGACTTCTTTTTCACAAAGAGAAAGTTTTTCTTTTAGCTTGAAATGCTCCAAATGTCATGAATCGAGGTTATCGATGATCTCTGTGTATAGATCAAGTGATTCAGAAGAGTAAGAAGTAGAAACCTCTTGGTCATTTCTGTCAGAGTTGATATTCGCCATCCCACAAAAGAGCTCATCCTCTATGCCCGAGTCTTCCCAAGCAAGGAGAACCTTCTGTTCATCTTCATCAGAGGATTCATCAGTTACTAACTCACTCGATTGAGCTAGTAGAGACTTCTGCTGATAGTAGTCAGCCTCCTTTTTGTAGAAGGCTGCATCTCTATGACCCCTCTGTGGAGCCTTTGGCCCTTTTGACCAGAAATCTGCAGCAAAGTGGCCTGGCTTGCCACACCTAAAGCATCCTTCCTTCGACTCTTCCTTATTCTGCTCCTTTACCTTCTATGAGGGCTTCTGCTCCTTCTCACCTACATCTGATCTACCACCCTCTGTGAAGTTTCTTATGTTGAAACTTTTGTATTCCTTCCTCTCACCACCCTTTCTGAATTCTCTGGTGATCAAGGCCAGAGTTTTCATCATCTCCTTCATCGAGACTTCTTCATCAGAACTCTCCTCACCCTCTGCTATCAAGATCTTCTTCTTCTTCTTCTTCTTCTTCTCTTTCTCTTCCTTCTGTGTTCCTTTCCCCTTTCCAGAGCTGCCATCCTCTGCAACCAGAGCAAGTGGACCACCATAGTTTTTCTTCATTTGTAGAACTTGAGGTTCTTGACTTGTAAGAGAGCCAAATAAGTCAGCCAGAGTCCACATTTCCAAATCTAAGGTGGCCTTMATRGACATRGTTAGGTGCATCCATTCAACTCCAAGGCTCTTCAAGAACAGAGAGTTGTTGTCCTCTGCCCTTCTCATTACTCCATACCTTTTGCAATTGCTAATTAGTGTGTTTAGTTTACAATATGTGTCCGATAGGGATTCACCCTCTTTTGCCTTGAAGCTGTGGTATTCGTCAATGCAAATTGCTCGATTGTTCTTGAGTGTTTTCTTACCTCCTTCAATTTGTTTTTCTAATTCTGCCCAAATATCCATGGACAATTGATAGTGATCGATATATTTGAAGATTTCGTGAGGTATTGCCATGATTAACAACCATTTGCATTTGCTGCCCAAATCAACCAATATCTTGTCCTCATCAATCCAGTTAGCAACAGGTCTTGGCTCGTAATGTTAAGGAATTTCTGGGGTTGTGCCAGTAGCAGGAACTCTTGGAATTAAGTTCATTGGCACATAAGGAGGATTGTAGAGAAATTCACATATCCTTGGGTGAATTACCAACAAAAAGTTAACCATTCACACCTTCCATTGCGGATACTCCTCACGGATAAGTGTGGGAGGTTTTGATTGATAACCAGTGCTCATGAATGAAGTATTGGCCAAATTCGCCATTGAAATTAGAAGGAGAAAAACAGGAATAAAATGAAACTGATTTAATCGAGCAAAACAGGGTAAAATGAAGAAGACTGGTGTTCTATAAAATGCAGATTAATACCAAAAACATAATTAATCGAATGAGAATTCGATTCCTGCTTTGATACCAATTGTTAGGACCTGTAAATTCAAATTTGGTATTTGATCTCTTACTCTGGATGATCATTACGACAATTACAGTTCAGCGGAAACAATGATAAGAACACAACAGAGTAATTAACCAAGAACACACAGATTGATATGAAGAAGATGAACGCAATAGAATAGCTTCAAACGTTTTTCAATTGATTGAAAATATAGAAGATTACAATACGGAAGTACACTAAATTACAGAGGCCTAAGATGCTATTTATACTAGTTCTTAACGACCTTTCTGACAAGACCTAGACGAGTGAAATCATCCAAGCCGTCCAAATAAAGTCGATTAAAGACCTAGTCACATGAGAAGCACGTGCAGCTAACAACCTTTGAAAAACAGCAGAACAAGATCTTCACAGAAGACGAATCCGCAGACCCTCTGTGAGCCATCTCAGAGGCTCTGCTGTAGAAGACTTGTAGGTTCTTATTGCCAGAGGACCATTTTCCAGAACCTCTGTGAGAGACAACAGAGGTTCTGTCATTCTTGGCTTGCATGATCAAACAGCTTCTGTTGCAGGTCCTCTGTTGTCTTCTGTGGAGGATACCTTTCTATCAACACTTGCAGAAAACTTTTTCATACTTTTACATTAAGTAAATATTAGAGCTAACACACGACATCGACAGAACACTGGTAGGCTCTCCAATTGGAGATGTTCGAGGATCCGGTGGAAGTCCCCGAGCTGACATCGAAAAACCAGTCACTAAGGGCGCCTCACACTCCGAGGCTACTAGGTCACCATGTGTTGGAGATCTAAGTTCCCAGAGTACTTATGTGACGAAGGAGGAGTTACAAACCTTCGCCACAGAAGTATTCAAGGGGATGGATGAGTTGAAAAGCTTGGTCTCCTCCCAACCGGCGACAGAGGCTCTTGCACCGTTGACAGAGGCTCTGAAGAAGTTGACTTCCACAACTTCTGAGCTCAAGGCGACCGTGTAAGCCCTTCAGAGCTCTGTCCTCAACAAAGACGACCTCACAGAAGCTTTTAGAGCCTTATCTCTCAACCCTTCTTCAATCCAAAAGCTCAAGACAGAACTAACAGATGTTGCCGCCCAATTTACTGCAGACTTCATTTCCGCCGGCTACACAGATTATTCTGCCTTCAAGGACGAGATCAAAGGGATGTTCTCCTCTGCGGTCACCTATGGCATTGACTCTAAATCCTTCGGGGCTAACATTAACCATCTAGCCACTCGCAGAGAGCTAGACGCAATGGTTGGAGCCCTTGGAGAGACCGTGCAAAAATACACCGACCAACTCCTCAAGGAAGCCCGAGCAAGCAACCAAGCTATAAGAGAATGCACGAAGAAACTCATCAAAGAAGGTGATAACTTCATAAATGTGATCTATCGCTGCATCTCTAAAATGAAATGGGCCACAGAGATGGATATCAACACTGCCTCTGTGATTGCTGAGGAGGTCATTCAAAAGATGGAGAAGGCGGCATCCAAAGTTTTAAAGCAATTGAAGAAGGCTCCCCTTATTACTTGCAAGGCAGAAGCCACTAAAATCCATGACGATCACGGAGGTGATGACCATGATCGTCATGAGGGGGAGAAGAAGAAAGAGGAACGAAAGAAGACAACCTCTGCCAGACCACTAAAAATAGTGGACTCTGCTGCTGCCCTATTCTCTAAAGACAAATCTCCAGAGCCTAAAGGGAAAGGCGAGGGTAAAGCAGTAGAGGAGTTGGCACAGAAGGGGTCAAGCTCTGAGACGCCAGAGGAGATAAATGAAGAAGAGTATAATGACCCGGATCTTGTTCGAGCATTAAAGGCATCTTTGGCAGAGGCACAAGTGAGAAAGGGCAGAGCCCCCATCCCCAGAGCTGGAGAAGGCTCTTCCTCTAAAATGGCAAAGATTCAAGAGGAAACATCCACGGGTACGTTTAACGCTCTGGTAGGAACTGTCAAGACAATCCTACCAGAGGGGTCCACCCAGAGGCCGATACTACAAGAAGAAACCAGAATGCCAGAATCTGCCACGGTGGGGAGGGTATCTGAGATACTTGAATCTATGAGCAAGATTCCTATGCAGAAGGTACGCACAGAGCTCGTAACCACTGTTGAGGAGATTCTGCGGTGGTGTTACTCAGCTGTGGACATAGAGCCCCCTTATGACCCAGAGCTTATAGGTATGCCCTCTGCCATCGCAAAGTTCCACTTCCCAAAGCTCACAAGGCCACCAGAGCAGGTCTTCTCAGAGCATGTAATTACTTCACTCGAAACAATTTCTCTAAGGACTATGCTCAAGAAGACCGTGCTATATGCTCAATATGTGGTAAAAAGGGATGACGGCAACCTATATACTTTCACATATGCTGACCTTCACAACCTCTGTGTATTTGACCTAATATTCCTTCATAAGATATTGAACAAATACATGGAGAGGAGGTCAACATATTCGATTTCTCTCAGAAGGCTGATTGAGGTTATGTGCGCTCAAGTAAAGTTCTACAGCCAGAAATATTTCCACATCGCAATGAGGTTGGCCCAGCCAGAGCTAAAAATTTCCCCTCCAAATAACATACCTAGTTGGCTGCTTAGATTTCAGCCCAACACCATTGTCCACAATCCCATCTTTGGATTTGTATTCCTGGACAAGGATGAAATTCTAAGGTTCTTCGATCCCAAAGAGACGCACAAATATTCGACATAGTCTCTTGAGTGGGTGTTCAACCTAGTGATGACAGAGGTGCAGAGAGGGCATTTAAGGGCGGATGAAGGGAACCACCTTCTGGAAATGATCAAAGTTCAAGTCTCCTTCAGAGAATGGATATTCAAAGTCTACAAAACTATCAAGTCAGATCTGCAATTTGCCGTAGATGACTATCCAGACTCTGCTAAGGACTAATTATTGTAATAGTGTAGGCCTGAGCAACAAATTTTTCAATTCCTTTATTTTATGTAATTCTTTTCAGATGATGAGTTTAATCTCCTCTTGTAATTCTATCAATTAGTCATTTATTGCACCCATTTGTCCTAATTTACTTTTTCATACTTAGGGGGAGATTGTTAGCTTTATTAATCATCTCTTGTAAAAGTATAGAAAAAGTATTCTGCAAGTGTTGACAGAAGGGTATCTTCCACAGAAGACAATAGAGGACTAGCAACAGAAGCTGTTTCATCGTACAAGTAAAATGTGACAGAACCTCTGATGTCTCTCACAGAGGTTCTGGAAAATGGTCCTCTGTCAATAAAAACAAGCAAGTCTATTACAGCAGAGCCTCTGAGATGGCTCACAGAGGGTCTGCGGTTTCATTTTCTGTGAATATCCTGTTCTACTGTTTTTCAAAGGTTGTTAGCTACAAGTGCTTCTCACGTGACTAGAACTTAATCGACTTTATTTGGACGGCTTAGATGATTTCACACGTCAAGATCTTGTCAGTAAGGTCATTAGGAACTAGTATATATAGCGGCTAAGGCCTTTGTAATCAGTGTGCTTCCGAATTGTAATCGTTTTTTTTTCAATTGAATAAATTGCAAAACCTTTGAAGCAATCCTCCTATGTTCATCTTCTTCCTCATCTTAACTGTGTGTTCTTGGTTTATTTTACTCTATTTTGTTCTTAATATTGTTTTGATGCACTTTAATCGTCTTACAGTTCATTCAGAGTATTAGATCACTATCAAAGCTGAATTTATAGGTCCAACATGTTACATGCAATGTGTGGTACGGGGTGTTACATAAAGTGGTATCAGAGCCTGGGTTTAAGGGATTTAGGTCTTCAACAGCATGATACCTAGACTTAAACTATTTTATTGCATGTTAAGGGTCCCGGACATAGTTAGCTCCATTGGAAATAAATATGATGAGTTGAAAAAACAGTGTGTAAGGTAAATTTTAATTACATCTGGCTTGTTTAATTATGAATGTACAGGTACACATCTGAACTTAAATACTTCATTATATTTGGGAATGTGAATAAGTGATTATTAACATTAAAACCTGCAGATGTCTAGCCGAACTAGAAGATCTGAAAGAACGGCTCGTCCACAGTCTGAAGAAAGGGAAGAGTAACCTGTTAATCTTCCAACTAGCACGTCCGAAAATAGAGGTCGTGGAAGACCAAGGGGACGAGGCAGAGGAAGAAATCAGTCTCAAGGAAGGGGTCGTACTGAAGTTTATTCTAAGCTTGAGGAATCCCATTCTGGGAATGTTCAGGAAAGATCAATGCCACACCTGGAATACGTAACTAGGGATATGTTGGCTGAAGAAATAGGGAAGTTACGGGAAACTCTGACTTCTATCATGGGGATACTAGCCAGGGTAGAAACAGAAAGAGTAGAAGTTCATCCCTTGATACCGGTTACTCACAACAAGGAGGGAGATATCAAAATGTTTTTGGCATGCAAGCCAGCAACATTTTCTGGAGAAAGAGATCCAGTGAAAGCTATGTGTTGGATCAAGGAGATGGAATCTGTGTTCAACACCATTCGGTGTTCCGAAACATATAAAGTTCGATTTGCTGTTTTTGTATTAAAATCAAATGCTTTGTTATGGTGGGAAGTTGAATCGTCAGCTAGAACAGATGTTTTACAGACATTGTCTTGGACAGAATTTGTAGAACGATTCAAGAATCAGTTTTGTCCAAAAACTGCAGTGAGACAAATGGAAGAAGATTTCCCGAAGCTAGAATAAGGAAATGGAACAGTTCGGGAATAAACTGAAAGATTTATTGAATACTCTCGCTTTGATGAACACTATGTTTCAACGAAATTCAAGAAGATAGAAAGGTACATTTGGGGTTTGAAACCCTCAATCAGAGAGTTTGTCAGTGCTATGAACCCCAACACCTTTTCATTGACAGTAGATGCGGCTGAAGTAACCGAACGAAATAAGAACTGGCAACCAGAAGGAAAGGTTGTGGAGAAAAGAAGATGGGAGGGGCCTATATCAAATATTCGAGGTCGAAAACTGTAAGATATGATAATAGATCTGAGCAGAAGATAAGTGAGAAAATCTGCTCACAATGCCGACAGGTTCATCAGGGTGAATGTAAGATGGACCAAAGAAAATGTTATAAATGTGGTGAAGCAGGTTATCTGTCCAAATGTTGCCCGGCTAATCGAAGGTGTTTTAACTGCAATTCTCTGGATCATATTAGACCGAATTGTCCTTTGTTAAAAACTCTGCAGCTAACAATGGGGAGTAACACGTCGGGTACTCCGGGAAGGCCTACAGTAAACAAAGGAGGGCAAGGAGGGGCGCGTGGATGGTCCTTTCAAATGACTAAGAATGAGAAAGAAGCATCACCGGATGTGGTTACAAGTACTTTCCTTCTGAATTCATTACGTGCAAAGGTGTTATTTGACTCTGGTCCAAACTTTTCGTTTGCATCACCACTGTTTGCTCAAACTGCATGTCTGCATTCTGTGATACTTGATGATGAATTAGTAGTTGATACTGCTAATAGTCAGGAAACTATTACTAGTATGTTCAATAACTGTATTATTGTTATTGAGGGCTATGAACTCCCGATTCAGTTATTTCCTAAGTCGATGAAGGAATTTGATGTAGTGATGGGTATGGACTGGTTGGCAAGGTATCAGGCTAGTATTGTTTATATTCAAAAAATGATAAGAATTACTCTGCCAGACCAAGGAACTGTTGTTATTTATGGTGATCGTCAGAATTACCATACCAGTATTTTGTCAGTAATGAAAGCTCACAAAAGCATTCGGAAAAGGTGCCAAGGATATTTGACATACGTAATTTATATGAATAAAGAGAAAAGAAAAGAGGAATCGATTCCGATTATTAATGAATATCTAGAAGTCTTTCCAGAAGACTTATTTAGATTACCACCAGACAGAGTCATTGAATTCCGAATTGATCTTGTAACAGGGGATGTACCAGTAGCAAGGTTACCATATCGGTTTGTTGATCCCAGATCTCTCAATAACACTAATAATCAAGTTAAGAATAACCAAATTATAGTGTTTTAACGAACAAAATGATGAACACTCAAGAACAATGTATGAACATTCAAAGAACAATCTTGAGTGTCAATAATTTCACTTTATTCAATAGTAATATGAAAACGTAAAAGCGTCGTTGATTACTAGCGAGACTATTTAGCTAATCTTCTACTAACAGATAAAGTTTATCTAAAGAATGGATAAGCTATAAATCAAGATAAACTTGAAATCCAGTTGTCTTCCATGGGATGTTAATTCAACCTTATCTTCATATCTTCATCGTATGCCTGTGGTTGAACTACTGAAGAAAACTCTAAGTGTTGTTGACCAGAGTGGTGATGAAGATGCTCTTTCCACGCATCTCTGGTCGATTCATCGACCCTCTGGTAGTTTTCCAGACTTAGTCAAATTTGCCTTAACGTCTTCATCGGTCTTCTGGTTCTTCATCATTTATTGTTCTTCATTACTTTTACACTTATGAATTATGGGGTCTAACAATCTCCCCCTAAGTAATGAAAGAACAAACATAAACTAATCTATGAAGAACATAGACTAATATAAAGAAAGACATCAATTTCCAAATTTTCATTGGATGATGACTTCTTACAATACTGGAAGCAAAGACATTTCAATTTAAGGAAAAAAAATTAAAGCTCTATTCATGATCTACCTGGAGATATTTCCCAGAAGCGCAGTAGCAATCTTCGATAATTGATGACTATAGATATCTCATGAATGAGTTGTTTTCAGTCTTCCCTTGTCACATGAGTTCTACCCAGTCTATCTCTGATAACTTTCTGAAACCATTCAAGTGTTGAGGTTGAATACTTGAATGCTTCAGTTAGTCTGAAAAATTTCTTTACCCCAAGCTCATTCTTGAAGACAAGTCCAAGCTCGGGTTGAGTCAATACAGAAGCATATCTCTTCTCTAGCAGGCCAGGGATGTCTTCATCAGGTGGAGTGTAGGAGAGTCTATCGATGCCCAAATGAAGAGCAATCTAAAAATCACTCTTGGCTTGATGCTTTACCAAGGACTCCATCGTCTTCACAATAGCTCTGTTTGCCATCCTAAATCTTATGCCTTGATCCTGTCGTTGAGTTGTGAATTCATAAAGCTTGATCAAGTCATAGGGATTGAGATTGATCAAGTCATTGCCATTGAAGACCCTGACCTGACCATGGGCTCTCTCCACTGTGTACTCGATATATTTTATAGCTCTATTAGCAAAGGTCCTCATCTTTATGTCCATTACCATCCTTATTCCATCATTTGAAAAGACAGTCTATGGTGGTTGGGTAGTCTGTCTAACAAACCTACGGTGTAGGAGGCCTATGGATTCTAGCGATAGAATTGGAGGATTGAGAGTCAAACCTTCATCGCGATCATGGTATATGTAGTGATGGATATTCTCCATCGTTACTGGTTCCCTTGGTGGCATCTCTGAACATCTCTTTAGCGACTCCATATTCTCAATGATTTCATCGACTAAGCTCTGCGGAGGGTGCCTTGATGAAAAGGGAATGTCCGCATGCACCTTAGTTGGTTCGGTTGAGGGTTGAGTTTGGGTTATGGGTTGTGTATTGGTTGAGGGGTGTGTTTGGGTTGTGGGTTGTGTATTGGTTGGTGATGGGATGGTTTCTTTGGCTCATGTTGGGGTGATTCTTGTTCATCGGGTTGTGTTTGGGCTTGAGGTTGTTGAGGTGAAGAGGGTTGGATGTTTATTTGTTCAGGTTCATTAGGTTTGATGATGAACGGTTCTATGGTGTGAGGGGTTGGTGATGGGGTTAATGGTAGGCTTGATGTTTGTGATGTAGTGAAAGGTGGGTTGGTTTCTGTTGGTGGGGTTGATGGATTTTCATCGGATGAGGAGCTCAACATGATGGGTTCAGGTATGGTGGCAAGACGAACATGTACATTATGTACAACTTCAGAGGGCTGAGCCTCTGGTTCCCTTGCTCGGGTTCCCTTGCTCGGGTTCCTTGGTTTGGTGATGATGGTGGGTTTTGTGTTTGGTGATCGAATGTTGAAGGTGCAACGGATGGTGCTTTCTGAGTTGTAGCAGCTGGGTTCTCCCCCTCATGAAAACTAAGACCATGATCATCTTGGTCTGGATCCTCATGCTTTGGCCTCTTCTGCGGGCGGCTGGCTGAGCATAAAGCTCTGCTTCTCTTCTTCTTGAGGCAGAGGGAGGCCAGGTAGGCTCTCATAGCATTTCTTCTTCAATCAACCTCCATAGATTGTAGGAGGGAGGCTATGTGTTCTTGTTGGTCAGGAAGGCTCTAGGAGAGAGCCTTGGTCAGTTGAGCCGCCTGATGAATGAATTTAACACTTATCTCGTTGAAAAAGGAGATAAGTGCCATGGATAGAGCCCTGAGGTCGGCTCTCATGGCATACTCGGAGGTGGTGGATGATGAGGCTGGGGGAGGTATGGATGTARAGGTGGATGCGGTGGGTAGGATGGGAAGGTTGGTGATCATGGCTTTAAGCTCTGCAGCAAGGGAGGATAAAGCTTCATCGAAAGATGGTGCTGCGGGGCTGGGTGGTAGAGGTGGTGGATGGGGTATTTGAGCTAGGATGGTGGCTGGGAGTTGGTTTAGGATGGTTTGCATGGTGGCCATTTGGTTGGTGAGCGAGGCTAGGGTTTCATCTATTGATGAAATTGTTTGATGTGGGGTTGGTTGAGGGATTTGGGAAACGATGGTGGCTGGTTGAGTGTTGAGGGTTTGAAGGATGGTGTTTATGTGGGTGGTAATGGAGGCTAGGGCCTCATCGGTTGTAGTTGTCTGGGCCGTGAGAGTGGCGATGGAGTTCATCAAAAGTTGGTTTCTTTGGGTGGCAAAGGCAGAGGAGGTGTTATGGTGTTGGGTGATGGTTTGTTGCAGCATTTGGAGACGGGTTGTATTGTCTCTGGTTTGCGTTGAAAGGGTGGCAAGGGATTGTTGAAGGGTGGTGATATCGCTGGATGGTGGGTTTTCAACAATCCCTTGGATGATTAGTTTTTGGTCTTCCAAGGACCGCTGAACTGAGTCAACAAAGGCTTGGAACTCAGCCTCTGTGACCAGATTGGATATGGGGGTAACCCCTGCAGCAACATATGCTGCAGGTTGAGCCTCAGCTCCAGAGGCACCCTCAATGCCTTGTGAAAATATCGGCATTGAAGGACTTCCATCACATCCTCGATAGCCCTCTAGTGAGGAGCTATCTCGTGATGATCCGACATCATCTTCTTCTTCCTCGGCTTCAGAGGTCGGGTGAGAGAAGTAGATGTGTGTCTCCTTCGCTAGATCAAGTATCGAAGGGGGATGTGCTTGAACAGGAGATCGCTCTAAACGATCATGTGGATTAGCAATGCCAGAAGCAACACATGCTTCTGGGTGTGTGATTGGTGGTGTTGAGCCATGAGGCGATGTGGCTCTTACGTCTGCATCGCCTCTCTATTGGAAGAGGGGTGATGGAAGTCCTGGTTCCTCACCTAAATCATCTCCAGAGGCCCGAAGAATGGCCTCTGGATGGCTGGTTTGGGTTTGGGTTGGACTGGGCCGTCCTTGTTCAATACCCCTTTGGCCTTGATCGCCAGGGGTAGAGGTGGTTGTTGGATCGAATAACTCAATTCTTGGTACTAAAACTTACTTGAATGATCGGTTTGATAGTAGTAGAGCAACGGAAACAATATCAATCAAACAGGTAGAAACAGTAAGAACACAATGAAGAACAAATAAATAACACGAAGAGAATTGCTTCAAATGATTTTCAATTGATTGAAAATGTCGACGATTACAAATCTGGAAGCACACAAAATATAAAGGCCTACACTGCTATTTATACAAGCGAATAACCATTTCCTGACACGACCTAAAGCAATTAAATCTAAGTCGTTCATCTGAAACAGATTACAGACAAGATCACGTGGAAGACACGAGCAGCTAAAAGACCYAAGTAAAACWAGCTAAAGATAATCTACACAGAAGACTAGCTGCAGACCCTCTGTGAAACATCACAGAGGCTCTGCTGGATATGACTTGAAGCGTATGTAATAGAGGAACATCTTCCAGRACCTCTGTGAGACACGACAGAGGTT
>NW_020201050.1:0-2130 GCF_001531365.2 Cynara cardunculus var. scolymus | reverse complement strand
GAATGAGAGCTAACAATCTCCCCCTAAGTATGAAAAAGTAAATTAAGCTATTAAGTGCAAGAACATGACTTGATTGAAAGGCATTACAAGAGGAGATTAAACATCATCCTCGAAATGAATTDACTRAAWAGAAATTACAAAACGTAAAAGATAGAGTTTGATACAAGCCATAAACTTTTAAAGAGGTTTAACCAACTTCAGATTCTGGGAAGTCATCTACTGGATAGGTCAAATCTGACTTGATGGTTTTGTAGACTTCAAACATCCATTCTYTRAAGTTGATTTGAATTTTGATTGACTCCAAGACTTTTGACACTTCATTCAACCTTAGATGCCCTTTGTCCAGTTCTGCCGTTGCCTTTCTGAAGATCCATTCAAGTGTCTCTGTCGAAAACTTGTGTGTCTCTGTTGGATCAKAGATGCGTAGGATTTCGTCTTTGTCCAAAAACACAAATCCATAAATGGGGTTGTGAATGATGGTGTTTGGTTAATGCCTATGAATCCAACTTGGCCTGCTGTTAGGAGGAGAAATCTTTAGATCTTGTTGGACTAACCTCATTGCAAGCTCGAAGTCCTTCTGGCTGTAGTACTTGACTTGTGCGCACATAACTTCTATCAGCCTTATGAGCGAGATGGAATAGGTAGACCTCTTTTCCATGTAGACGTTAAGTATTTTATGCATGTAAATGACATCATACACACAAAGATTATGAAAGTCAGCGTCTGTGAACTTGTAAAGATTTCCATCCTTCCTTTTCACAACAAATTGAGCAAAAAGGATAGACTTCTTCAGCAAAGTCCTTGGAGAGATAGTCACAAGTGAAGCAATAGGAGTCTCTGTGAAGACTTGCTCACGCGGCCTTATAAGTCTAGAGAACTTGAATTTGGCGAAAGCAGAAGGAATTCCGGTAACCACTGGATCATAAGGAGGTTCAATGTCTTTGGCAGAGTACTTCCACACAAGAATTTCTTCTGGGGTAGAAAGAGGCTCTATAGGGGGTTTAGGGAATGGAATCTTGCTCATCGATTCAAAGATTTCATCCACCCTTCCTGCTGTGGGGTGCTCTGCAATCTTGGGTTCATCCTCTTCTAGTATGGGCCTCTGGGTTGACCCCTCTGCAATAATAGGTTTGACAAATCCCTGCAGAGTGTCGAACGTACCCGTGGACGTTTCTTGGACTGATGGGAACTTTGATGACGTRCCCTCCCCTGCTCTGGGGGGCATGAATATTGGAGCTCTGCCTTTTCTCGCTTGATCCTCTGCCTTAGACATCTTCAAAACACGTAGCATTTTCTGGGTCATCTTTGTATAATTATTCATTGATTTCAGCCTCTGAGTTTGTAGACGACCCCTTCTGTGGTTGCTTTACAACTTTGCCTTTCCCTTTGCCTTGAGGCTCTGGCGCTTTATCCTTTCTGGCTGTTGTAGATTCCACTATTGTGATACCTTTGGCAGGAGCAGGCTTCTTTGGCTCTGGAGTCTTATTCTCCCCCTCATGATGATCATGGTCATCACCTTCATGATCATCATGGTCCTTTGTGGCTTCTGCCTTGCATGTAACCTGGGGAGTCTTCTTCAACCTTCGCAGAATCCTTAGTGCAGCCTTCTCCATCATTTCTATGGCATGTTCAGCATTGGAAGTAGCATTGCCAATATCGATTCCTGTAGCCCACCTCATCTTATGCACATAGAGATAGAGTTTGTCACGCAGAGACTCACCCTCTGAGAGAAGCTTCTTAGTGCAATCTTGGATAGAGACATTTGTAGCCCGTGCTTCTTTGATTAATTGATCTGTATACTTCGATACAATACCTCCCAAGATTTCCATCATCGCATCCAGTTCTCTGTGCGTTGCTAAATGGTTGATATTGGCCCTTGAGGAGCTGGAGTCGACGCCATATGTGATCGCATAGGCAAACATTTGCTTGATCTCATTTTTGAAGTTGGAATAGTCCGTGTAACCCGAAGAGATGAGATCAGCGGCAAATTGTGCAACAAGTTCTGTCAGCTCGGTCTTCAAGGATTGAATGGAGGAAGGGTTGAGAGTCATAGCCTGGAAGGCTTCTGCGAGATCGTCTTTGCGAAGAACAGAGCTCTGAAGAGTTGTGATTGTTGACTTCAAATCTGTT
>NW_020201049.1:76131-84259 GCF_001531365.2 Cynara cardunculus var. scolymus | reverse complement strand
TCTTGGTCTAATCATGTGGAATTTGGACCACCGCTGAATTAGTACTATATCGAACTGTGGGACCTAAGTAGTGTACGGGCTACTTATGGTTGTTCATAAATTAATGGGGCAGTTGGTCAGGTAAGGCTCAGTAGCGTCTCAAGTTACTACATCATGAAGATTTATATTTATTAAGTGCAAAAGTATTGCATAAGTTTGCAAATATTTGGATTATGCATTAAAATGTTTTATGCATGTGCAAATCTGTGAGCTCACCAACTCTTTCTAGTTGACTCGTTTTATGTTCCATGCTTTTCTGGAGGTAAGTAAGATTTGTTTCACTTGGGAGCATACTCGTGACAAAGCTGATTTAGTTTGAATCAGAAGTTTTGCAAATGAAGAGATTTACCAAAATTTTGGTTGTAATATTAAACTCGTTTTATAATGTAAAACTTAAAGTTGTTATCTATTAATTGTCGCTGTGACACGCTTGCCTGTTGCATCTCGCGTTTCCGCTGGTTTTCCTTAAGTTGTTATCTATTAATTGGTATCAGAGCTTCAGTTATAGAGAACGCTGGTTTTCCTTAAGAAACCATCGACTATAACCAAAGATTTTCAAAAAGGAATTTTCAAGAATTTGGAAATCATATGAATTAAAAGCGGGTCACATTATTATATGTCGATTAAACAGAGTCTGATCACCTGYGTTTAACTTACATATAATAAGAAGAACTTAATCGGCTGTACCTGAGATATGCTCCCATAAAGAAATTATTATGAAAAGCACGATTTTATGCATTATACTCGCTATGAATATCCATTGCCCTACAAAGACCCGAGACGTGGGTAGAAAAACCCTTATTTTGTTAAGTGTCCATGCTGGACCAGAAGCTCTGGTTAGAAGGACCAGAGGCGATGGGATGGAAATTTCATAAAATTTCTAAGTGTGTAATTAGATAAGAAGCTCTGGTATGCAGGACCAGAGGCAAAGGGATAGAAACCTCATAAAGTTATAGTGTATGTGGTACCAGAAGCATTGTTGGGAAGGAAAACAGAGACTGATGCATAGGTTGCTTAGTATTTTTCTAAGTATGAAAATGGAACCAGAGGCTCTGGTTTTGTCACCAGAAGCTCTGGTAAGTGCGTTATGAGGAAACAGAGGATTGATGGACGAAAGATCCATAATTATTTTAAGTATGGATGTTAAACCAGTGGAAGATAAAATAGAATTCCATTGGTGTGCAAAAGGACCGATGGATAAGAAATCCTTTCCTAAGGATTTTAGTTGAACCAGAAGCTCTGGTCACAAGACCAGAAGCTCCGGTCATGAAACCAGAAGCTCTGATAGCACGACCATAGGCTTTATATTTTGAGAGTTTAGTTTAATTTCCACTCTTAGCCTTGTTTAGAAGTTTTGGCTATATCTCTAAGCACTTTTAAATGATGCATTTAGTAATTAAGATTATTAATGTTGCAGATCACTATGGCGTCATCCGATTCTAGTGAATACTCAGTCGATGAATCCGGTTACGTGGTTGGCCACTCTAGAAGGAACTTAGCCCACGATGAAGAGATAGATCCATATGAGCAGGGCACTACAATCAGTGGAGCATCTGCCTCTCCACCAGCATCTTTCTTACCCCCATCAGAGCCAGCACCTGACATTCCACCACAAACCTATCATGGTTCATTGATCAGAGTCACGCCAAGGAAGAGCGTTCCCCTGCCTCGACGTGTGATGTTTGAGAATTCCTCTAGAGTAAGAGGAGAGCCATCACGACCACCACAGGGGGCATAGGCTGTCCCAAATAGTGACTGGGGTACCTGCATCTTATGCCCAGGGTATGAACACGACTGAACGACAATGGGTGCAGAGAATTGCATCAGATACGCAAATGCTCTAGACCCGGCTGGGATACCATCACCACATCCTTAACAACCTGTCCGATGTGATGGAAGCACACCACCAGAGCATAATAAGGAACAGGGAAGCTGCTGTCGCAGCCAGGCGGGAAATTAGGAAGTTGTATAGATGGTTGGTAGTTTGTGGAATGATGATGTTGATGTTGGGAATAGCGATAGGATGGATGTTATTYTAKGATGGAAATTMGGGGTAGAATACCCACTCTTTTGCTTAGTCATGTGAGGTTTTGTTTTCGTGGTTGTAATCGTCTATGAATACATGGCGTCTTTTTTGAGAAATGTTCATTTATGGCAACCCTTAATGTGTATAAATTTAAGCCATGTGGTTACATAAAAGTTTGAATATCTCTCCATGTGATGAATGCCCCATACATCAATTAAATGACCAGAAGAAATTATTCTAGTATTGCTATATTAATGATGAACTCCCTTCTAATTTAGGCCATAGAAAATGCCACCAAGAAGAGAAAACCCCGAAGTTGCACGACTTGTGTCAGAGCAACTATTGGCCGCACTACCCAATATCATCAGTCAAGTAGCGGCAGGGCTTAATGCAAATCAATCATCAAATTCTGAACCTAGACCACCCAGAGAATGCACTTACAAGTCCTTCAGATCCTGTAATCCAAAAGAATTCCATGGGACTGAAGGGGCTGTAGGATTACTGACATGGATAGAAAGTATGGAATCCGTCCTCCATATTAGCAAGTGTCTTCAAACAAACAAGTGGAATATGCGGCATGTTTGTTGCAAGAAAGGGCACTCACTTGGTGGAATGCATTGGTACAGGCCAGAGGTCGAGAAATGGCTAATCAACTTCCGTGGGAGGAGTTCAAGAAACTCCTGAAGACCGAATACTGCCCCAGAAGCGAACTCCAGAAGCTAGAAATGGAGTTATGGAATCACGAAATAAAAGGAGAAGATATAGCTGCCTATACAGCTCGATTTCATGAGTTGGCAAATCTAGTGCCACACCTAGTGACGCCAGAGGAAGTCCGCGTTGAAAGGTATATTTGGGGATTATCCCCAGAGATTAGAGGAAACATTACCTCGGTAAATCCAAAGACTCTTCAAGAAGCCATTGATATTGCCACCAAACTCACGAATAACGCGGTTCGTTCAGGAGAATTCGCCAAAGGGAAAAGAAAGGTGGACGGGTATGGAAATCATAGACTTGAGGGAAAATATGACAGGAGTAAGAGAACGGTAGGAAATTTCGGGGCACAGACTCAGACGATGAATCAAAGAGACAAAGCCAAGTGTAATAGATGTAAATACCCGCACTCGGGAAACTGCATCATTTGTCAAAGGTGCCATCTCGGGGGTCATACTGCTAAGGATTGTCGGAAGCGATTGTGCTTCGATTGTGGAAGTCCAGATCATATGAGGAACGTTTGTCCGAAAAGGAAACAAGGACCCAATGCAGGCCAAGCTCGATCAATCAGTCAAGGAAACCCAGAGAGTCAGACACGGGGCAGAGCATTTGAAATTGGGGCCAGAGAAGCTAGAAATGATCCCAATGTAGTCACAGGTACGTTTCTTTTGAATAATGAATTCGCGTCAGTTCTATTTGATTCAGGAGCGGATAGAAGTTTTGTATCCCTGGACTTTAAGCAGAAGATTAACCTAAAATCCCAGGGGTTGAAAGAAGATTATGTAGTTGAGTTTGCCAATGGCCAAGAATTTAAGGCTAGAAATATAATCAAGGATTGTACAATAAGTTTAGCCAATAAGGATTTTAGCATAAACCTTATTCCTATCGAGTTAGGAAGCTTCGACATAGTTGTAGGCATGGATTGGCTATCCAAAAATCAAACTGAAATTGTCTGTTCAGAGAAGGTTATCCGGATTCCTCAGGATGGAAATGACCCAATAGAGATTCAAGGAGACAAGTCGGATCGAAAAATTAAGTTAGTGTCTTGCATAAAAATGCAAAAGTACTTGAGGAAGGAGTATGTCGCATTCCTGGCACATGTTGTTGATAGGAAGGGCAAGGAAGAAAATATCGGCGAGGTCCCTGTAGTTCAGGAGTTTCCCGACGTATTTCCCAAGGATTTACGAGGGTTACCCCCGCAAAGACAAGTCGAATTCGGTATCGACTTGGTCCCTGGGGCTGCCCCAATGGCAAAGGCACCATATCGTTTGGCACCTGCGGAGATGCAGGAAATGTCAAAACAACTCCAGGAGTTGTTAGATATGGGATTTATAAGACCAAGTTACTCACCATGGGGTGCACCGGTTCTATTCGTCAAAAAGAAAGATGGGTCAATGCGAATGTGCATTGATTATAGGGAACTTAATAAGTTGACCATCAAGAATAGATACCCCTTTCCTTGAATCGATGACCTGTTCGATCAACTTCAAGGTGCAGTATACCTTTCCAAGATTGACCTACGGTCTGGAGATCACCAAGTAAGAGTGCGGGAAGAGGACATTCCCAAAACAGCCTTCAGAACTTGGTACTGTCACTACAAGTTCATGGTAATGCCATTTGGGTTAACCAATGCACCGACCTTCTTCATGGATTTAATGAATAGAGTCTGCAGACCCTACTTGGATAAATTCGTAATTGTTTTCATAGATGATATACTGATCTATTCTCCAAGTAAGGAGGATCATGATCAACACCCGAGGTTAATATTAGAGCTACTCTGGGGCCAAAAACTGTACGCAAAATTTTTCAAGTGTGAATTTTGGATTCGGGAAGTACAATTTCTTGGGCACATAATTAATGAAAGAGGGATTCAGGTGGATCCTGCCAAGGTCGAGGCCATTAGGAATTGGAAGGCCCCAAGAACCCCAACAGAGATTCGACAGTTTCTCGGTTTGGCAGGCTACTATCGAAAATTCATTACGAATTTCTCAAAAATTGCTCAACCACTCACTGCTTTAACCCAGAAGGACAAGCAATTTGTTTGGACTGAGAAACAGGAAGAAGCGTTTGAGACTCTTAAGCAGAGGCTATGTCACACACCTATTTTAGCCCTACCAGAGGGTTCGGAAAATTTTGTGGTCTACTGTGATGCATCGCATCAAGGCTTAGGATGCGTGCTAATGCAAAAAGATAAATTCATTGCGTATGCCTCAAGGAAACTCAAAGTGCACGAAAAGAATTACACTACGCATGACCTTGAGTTGGGGGAAGTGGTGTTCACACTTAAAATTTGGAGGCACTATCTTTACGGCACCAAATGCACCATTTTCACAGATCATAAAAGCCTTCAACATATATTAGATCAAAAGATGTTGAACATGAGGCAACGGAGGTGTGTTGAACTTCTCAACGATTATGATTGTGAAATAAAGTATCACCTGGGAAAAACTAACGTGGTAGCCGACGCCTTAAGCTGGAAGGAAAGGGTGAAACCATCAAGGGCACGAGCCATGGGAATGTTGGTTCAAACGAACTTAAAAACGCAAATTCTCGAAGCTCAACATGAGGCGTTGAAACCAGAGAACCTGAAGAATGAAACCCTGCATCACTTAGAGAAAGAATTCGAAACCCGAGCAGATGGAGTGTGCTATTTCAAGGATAGAGTTTGGATACCAAAAAGCGACAGTGTTCGGTCTACAATCATGGAGGAAGCCCATTGTTCCAAATATTCGATTCACCCAGGATCCGATAAAATCTACAAAGGGATGAGAGAATACTACTGGTGGCCAGGAATGAAAAGAGATATTGTTTTGTACGTAAGTCGGTGTATGACTTGTGCAAAAGTAATAGCTGAACATCAGAAACCATCTGGTATTCTTTAGCAACCAGAGATTCCTCAATGGAAATGGGATAATATATCAATGGATTTTGTTACAAAGTTACCAAGAACAAGGAAGGGATATGACTCCGTTTGGGTCATAGTGGATCGACTTACAAAATCCGCGCACTTTTTCCCTATTCGAGAAGATTTCAGTACAGAAAGGCTGGGACAACTGTATGTCAACGAGATTGTGTCGCGGCATGGAGTACCTTTTTCTATTATCTCAGATAGAGACAGCCGCTTTACTTCCAGGTTATGGCAATCGGTTCAAAGGGCACTAGGCACGAGATTGGATTTAAGCACTTCTTATCACCCTCAAACGGATGGACAAACAAAGAGGACGATTCAAACACTAGAGGATATGTTACGAGCCTGTGTGATAGACTTTGGAGGTAGTTGGGATATTCATCTACCATTGGTCGAATTTTCCTACAATATTAGTTATCACACCAGTATTCAATGTGCGCCTTTTGAAGCCTTGTATGGACGAAAATGTAGATCCCCAATCAGTTGGCTGGAAACTGGAGATAGGTAACTGACCATGCCTGACATTATCCAGGAAACAACCGACAAAATCGCAATCATCCGAGAAAGACTTAAAGCTGCAAGGGATCGTCAGAAGAGCTATGCCGATAACCGAAGGAAACCCTTGGAATTTCAAGTAGGTGATAAAGTCCTTTTAAAAATATCACCGTGGAAAGGGGTTGTGCGCTTCGGAAAGAAATGAAAGCTTAGTCCAAGGTATGTCGGTCCATTCGAAATACTCGAAAGAGTAGGACGGTTGCATACAAGCTAAAATTACCCCCAAAGCTTAGTGTCATCCATGATACATTTCATGTGTCGAATCTTAAGAAGTGTTTAGCCGACGAGTCTTTAGTTCTACCTCTGGAAGATATTCAAATTAATAAACGGCTACATTTCGTTGAAGAGCCGATCGAAATCCTCGACCGTAAGGTTAAGCAACTGAGGCACAACGAAATCCCGATTGTAAAAGTTCATTGGACTTCACGGCATGGACTGGAATATACGTGGGAAAGAGAAGATTCCATGAGAAGCAAGTATCCACATTTGTTCTCTAACGAGTCTTGATTTGAAGTAGACAAATAAATTTCAGGACAAAATTTCTCTGACATGGGAAGACTGTGACATCCCGTCACTTCTGAACTTCAGGTTAGCACCCCATAGCAGATCCTATATTTAGAAATTATATTTCTCTAGGATCTAGTCTTAAGTGATTAGAACCTTTTTGGTTTTAGCTCCCAAATTTTGTCGGGAAGGTCGCGCTTTGGTAGGGGATCAGATAAGGTTATCTTATGCAATGCCAAATATTTTGAAAATATTCTAGATAAAAAAAAGTTGATGTAATGAGTTTTCCTTAAATTAAATTTCAAAAGTTCCATTTGAATGTCCACTTGTTTCATCAAAAGATGGAGTTTTGAATTCTATAAAGCCTTTTTATTTAAGTTTGGATGAAGATTATTATGGGCTTATCCTCTAGGGAAAATAAAGGTTTATTCGGTTTGGGCCTTGTTGGCGAAGCCCATTCACTTCATTTAAAATCCTCATATAAATACTCCTCATCCATGAAGAACTTCCATTTGCACGAATCGCCTGTTTGAAAACTTCTCTAAACTTTCTCTCTCTCTAAAAACCAAACGCTCTCCAGTGGATTCCACCTTCGTGCAAGTCTTTTAAACTTCTTTCACATTCTTAAAGATCCTCCAAGACTTCAAGAAAAAGGTATGATCCTAATTATCTTACTTTTGTAAAACGTCTTGAGTTGCATCCTTCTTCTTTGCTTCGATATTGTGTTAACTTTCTGAATTTATAAAGAGGAGAGATTATTCATCCAAGACATGAAAACGTCTTCTAGGAATATAATAATCTATGACCCATATGCTTAAAACTCCAAAGTAGGAAGGGAAAAACTCATTGCATGTGAAGATTTAACCTGTGAAGCGGTGTTTTAAAGTGAAAAATCTTGCATACATCTTTAATCTACCTTACCTTTTTCGAAAACTCAATGGAATCGGGAAAGATTCGTCCCTGGAAATTTTAAAATTTATTTTTGCTATCCTGAAAATGGCGATTTCCTTTGGGAAATGGTAAGCTCGACCCCAAATAGTTGCCGCTCAGTGAACGTGCAATATGTTTCGGGGGCTGTGTAACTCAAGGATTGTAGTGTAATGATGAGGAATTTAAATTTCTTTAAATCTTCTTGATATTTGGGTTAGTCGGCTAACCTCATGATTTTAAATGATTTGACAAGTTGGATAAAGAGGACTTTTGGAAGGTTCCTATCTTTTTTAGAGCCTTGTGAAACCCAAAAATACTTGGAACAAAATTTATAATTTGTCCAAAAAAAATCACCTTTTAAGTTTAGGATTTCAATCTCTTTTAATATATAATTTTTGGGTTATTTTTAGAGTAAATTATAAACCTCAACTTTAAATTTATGAAAACTCGATGGC
>NW_020201049.1:51182-72531 GCF_001531365.2 Cynara cardunculus var. scolymus | reverse complement strand
AGATTTTCAATATCTCATGGTTATGCCTATAAGTGATATATAAAATATTTGCCATAAACTTGAAGTATCCTAAATCAGAGCCTCTGGCCATACAGACCAGAGCCTCTAGCCTTTTAGAATCACTTCAGTTAATATTTAGCAAACACTCTTCATCGCCTTTGGAACCAGAGCCCCTCTGGTCCAAAGCAAATACTTAGTTTTCTCCACTAAATATTACCTTCTCAACCAAAGCCTCTGGTTCTAAAGACCAGAGCCTCTGGTTTCAAAAACCTTTGAAACCAGCGCTATCAAGTTCCCATCTACATCTTTACTTAAACCACACCCTTCTTTCATCAAACCCTTTCATCGTCTTTAAGACCAGAGCTTCTGGATTCCTACTTTTTGCAACCAGAGCCTCTCTGGACCCAAAGAGTCCCTCTTCTCACTTCACATGTACTTATTCTTATTTTTATACTTCATTTCATCGTCTTTAAGACTAGAGCCTCTGGTTCTAAAGACCAGAGCCTCTGTATTAAAAGTCTTTGGAACCAGAGCCCCCCTGGTCTCAAAGGCTCAACCTCTATACTCTTTCCCATACCCTTAACCATTCTCTCATACATATTTTCCCTTGTCTTTGCAACCAGAGCCTCTGGTTCTAAAGACCAGAGCCTCCGGATTTATTGTCTTTGAAACCAGAGCCCCTCTGGTCTCAAAGACCCATCCATATACCTCTTCACTCGCATACTTAGCCACATTGCATATCTTAATTTCATCATTCTTCACAGCCAGAGCCTCTGGTCCCCTAATTCTTCATTATTATTTGTTTAAGGGGGAGTTTTTGCAAACCTCAAAACCATTCTTCATGCATCATTCAAGAGGGAACATCTATTTCATCTTTAAACCATATGCATTTTCCATCCAGAGCCTCTGGTTCTAGTATCCAGAGCCTCTGGCCACGTAAATGCTAAATATGAATTTAACCAGAACTCCTTTAGTTCTACAAAATGGATTGTCAATGCTTTTCTAGGGCATCTGGTTAGTCATCCAAGGCCTATCAATCATGCAATCCAACATTTCATCGATGAATTCCTTCATTGATGTTCAACCAGAGCCCCTCTGGTTCCCCACCCAATGTGTCATGGTCAACCAAAACACCTCTGGTTCCATGACAAAATATCTTTCATTCACAAAACCTATCTTAATTGCAAAATTCTTTTAAAAGATAATACAAAATTGCAGCTTTTGTGACTAAAAACTATATAACATGGGTTTTTAGAAGATCAAAACTTCGTAATTAGTATTAATCTTCCAATTAGATGGGATTTTAAATTTAAATTACTTTTTGATACATATTTCTCAACATATTATTTGGAATAACTTCTTATTTCTAATAATCCATATGTCATCCTCACACGCGCCTGACACCTTATACAGCCTGTTCCCCATAAACCTTTTCAAATTATCCTTCCCTTACCCCGCCTTGACACGTGTCCTCCAACATTAATGGCATGTACAATCAATACGGCTCACGATATCCAAATCAAATCATCCATTACCCAACAGCCTCTACTTTTTCATGATTATTTTAATATAATAATCAAGAAACCGTTTCCCATTCCCACCCCCACCCATCCCCACACCCCACCCTCCCACCTCCACCCCACCATCTCTCCACCTATAAATACCTTTCTTCTACCCTCATTACCTCTTTACGCTTACCAAAACCTGCAACTAGATTTTGACGAACAAAAACTTGCAACTTCCTCAACAATGGCCTCCTTCGCCTCCCACAAATTGAACAACAATGACAGCAAAGTCCAATCCATCGGCGTAGACAGCCGCACTATTGTGTTCTTACCCATGAAGCCAAACAACCATGCTATTGAACTTTGCAACACACAGTTCGACGATCGATTTGCAGTCATGATTGAGTTCTTCAAGAACTGTATTCTCCTTCCCGCGCTAACTCTTGCTGACACTGGCGTACCACTAAAGTACATCCAGCAATATTGGCAAACATGTGAGTTTGACCCAGAAAGCCATGGAATAATGGGGGACATGGATGCCCCAAACGACATGATATGCTCGCTTAAGATTTTGCGGGCTAAAGTTTCTCGAGTTCTGTGCATTCCCACTCGACGAGAGCTTGGAATTGCCCAATATGACGAACCACCCACCACCGACGACATTCTACGTTTAGTCAAGATGCTAGGTTACAATCGTGACCTCCGCAACGTCTCCGACTTCAAACATCAATTCCTCCCGCCGATGTGGAACATGTTCTACTCCATCCTCAACAGGGCCCTCACATGCAAACTGGGGTCATTAGACCAAGGGAACATAAACATCATGACGATCATGTATGGGCTATTCTTTAACCTGAACCTTGACTACGCCTTTCTTATCTACAATGAGATTCATTGGGCGGTGGTCAAGAAATTCAAACTTCAAGCCGCTGGCAAGCCTCTATCTGCGGTTCTCTTCCCTCGTTTCCTCGCCCTCTTCATTGGGGACGCAATAAGGAAACATGGATTACCGGCTGAGGAGCCCTTCACTCCAATCTACAAGATACACGACCATCGACTAACCCTCTCGAAGGAGGGTTACACCATCAACCGCCCACTCTCCAGGGCTATGCTCAATGTTATTCCATCGACATCTGAGATACGCCAGACCTATGAACACTCTATGTTGTCCCAGGAACCGAGGGCAGCTATCCCAGAGCGATTAGAGCCGTCCCCTGGACCAAGCTAGGGAGCACATGAGACATCTTCATCGGATGATGAAGATGATGATGATGATGATGATGATGCTACTCATGATGGAAGTCCTTCTAGGCCCACATTTTCACATGGCCAAGAAGGCGCCTCCGGAGTAGAGGCCCAACCTACAGCATCCGTTGCTGCAGGGGTTACCCCAATTGTAGACCTGGTCACAAAGGCCGAGTTCCAAGCCTTTATCAATTCAGTGATGTGGTCCTTGGAATACCTTAAACTCATCATTCAAGGGATTGTTGACAACCCACCCTCAACCGATACCACTGACCTTCAACAATCCCTTGCAATCCTGCAATGCCACCTCTCTCAAATTGAAACCCAAACCCGAGACAATACCACACGTCTCTAAATGCTCCAACAAACCATCACCCAACAACATAACACCGTATCCTCCCTTTCCACCCAAAGAAACCAAATACTCATCCACTCCATTGCCACCCTCACGGTCCAGGCAACTGAGGCCGATGAGAACCTTACCTACATCATCACCCAACTACATACCATCCTCCAAAACCTTAACAACCTACCAACCTCCATCATCTCCCAAATCCCTCAACAAACCCCACCTCCATCCACTTCATCTATCGATGAAACCCTTGCCACTCTTATCCACTAAATGGACACCATCCAAACCACACTCACCCAACTCCCCGCCACAATATTAGCCCAAATCTCCAACCTACTCAACCCCAACCTCCTTCTGTAGGCCCATCCTTTGATGAAGCCTTCTCCTCATTCACTGCAGAGGTGAGAGATCTCATCACCAACCTTCCCATCCCTCCATCTACATCCGCCACCACCTGCGTGCCACCACAAGCCTCCTCATCAACCACAGAGTTCACAACCAGAGGCGACCTGCAGGCTCTGTCCAAAGCACTCGTCTCATCTTTCAATGAGATTAGTGCCAAATTCGTTCATCCCGCCATCCATCCGACCAGGGTTCTCTCCCAGAACCTGGTCGATGAACAAAGGCACACCACTTCTCTCCTTCAAATGATGGAGGAGAGCCGAAGATAAGCAGCCCTGAAGGCGTATCTTGCATCCTTCAGGAAGGACAAAAAGAAGAAAAGGAGCAGAGCCTCATGCTCCAGCAGCCGTCAACACAAGAGGCCACGACATGAAGACCAAGACCCCGATGATCAAGGTCTTGGACCTCATGAGGGGGATAGAGAGGCCGCGACTGCACAACAAATGGAATCTGCTGCACAACCACCACCACCATCACAAACTCAACCACCACCCTCAACCGAAGGAACCCAAGCAAGGGAACCAGAGGCTCTGCCCTCTGAATATGTACAAAACATACATGTTTCCTTCTCTACAACCCCAGAACCCATCATGTTGATAAACATTATCTGTTAATAGAAGATTAGCTAAAAAGTCTCATTCGATAGTTATCTTCTAATTAGTTTTCTAGTATAAATAGGTGAATAGGCCTATTGTACTAAATGTCTCCTTTTACGTTTTTCTTATCAATAAAGTGAAACCTTTGACGCTCAAGACTATTCTTTATTGTTTATAATTCATTCTTGAGTGTTCATCACTTTCTCCATTAAAACACTATAATTTGGTTATTCTTAACTAGATTATTAGTGTTATTGAGAGATCTGGGATCAACATTATTAAGGATCGACTCAAGGCTGCAAGAGATCGTCAGAAAAGTTATGCGGACAATCGGAGGAGACCATTAGAGTTCCAAAAAGGAGACAAAGTACTCTTAAAAGTCTCACCTTGGAAAGGAATAATGCGCTTTGGAAAAAGAGGCAAATTGGCTCCCCGATATATTGGTCCATTTGAAGTAACTGAAAGAGTTGGACCAGTGGCATATAAGCTAAATTTGCCACAGGAGTTAAGCACCATTCATGATACATTTCATGTATCAAATCTCAAAAAGTGTTTAACCGATGAAACACTGGTTCTACCATTGGAAGAGGTCCAAATTAGCGATCACCTGCGCTTCATTGAAAAACCGATAGAAATCTTGGATAGAGAAGTCACTTTTGGAGCGTCAGGTTAGCATCTTTAAAGGAGTCCTATAATCAGGATTTTAATTTATTAGGGATTAGTCATGTTGATTAGAAAATCAATCTACTTAGCTCACAATTTATAGTTCAGAAAAACCCTACCTCAACGGGTAACTGATAAAAGTAACCTATGTAATGCCAAATGTATTTAAATTTCTCTTAAAATAAATAATGTCGATATTATAAATTCAAATGTAAAAATACCAAGTTTCAAATGTATATACAAATAATTTTTATAAAATTTGGAATTTTGATTTAATAATGAATAATTTTATCGGTATTTGATAAAATATATTTAAAATTATATATAATTGGCTGAGTTTGTATAAGAAAATAAAAATAAAATATGGTGGTTGGGCCTTGTATGGGCCGGCCCCTCTACCTTCAAATAAAAACCCTATCTCTTTTGAAAATCATTCATTTCACCTTCACTTTTCCCTTTTTCCCTCTCTCTCTAAAACCTTTCATTTTCCTCTCGCCAAACCCAAGTTCCAAAAATCCTTCATGATTCTCTAAATCTTGAAGAACACTCAAGTCTTCAAGAAAAATCAAGCTAAAAGGTAATACGATTGGTTTTATTCTCGAATCTTTTACAGCAATGATCCTCATATATTTATATTTCTTGCTCCTTCTTGAGTTCAAAATTTTCTAGAGAGTCTAAGATGGGAGATTATTTCATCAAGACATGAAAATGTTTCCAAAATGATGATAATCTATGATCTATGAACTTAAGACTCAAGAAAATAGGATAAAACTACATTGCATGTAGTATTTAATCAATAAAAATGGCATTTTTGAAACTGACAGGTTGTTTCTAACAATCCTGTCGACCGTATTCTTTAATGACAACTCAAAATATTTGATTTCTGTTGAAGGTTGTTTGATTAGTTGTTGATTTATTATTTTGGGACTCACTCAAAAATGCTGAGTTTTGAGCATTTAAATATTTAATATAAAACTTTAGAAACAAAAATAAAGCTGTTGAACAAAAGATGTCCAACAACAGTGACTTTTATGCTTATAAAAGTTAAAAGTAAAATGATTTTGGAAGGTTCCCTTAACAATGATTGGTGAAACCAAGAGTCCAGGAACAAAATCGGTATTTCTGTCCAAATAGCAGCTTTTTGTGCAAAAATATTTTATTTAATTAAATATTGGGTTATTTTTGGTATCAACTTTAACCCATATAGGTTTATTGGCATTACATAAGATATAATCTGACTTTATCTATATCATGACCCAATGGGTGATCTAACTATTGGAATTTTGGGTGTTTAGGACATTAGTGCGGACGTTGGTGCTCAAAGCTTCACCAAAACCTTGGATATTCTTCTTCAAACCTGTGAGCTCTTCACGGCCCCACTTTTACTATTTTTAGTTACTTTAAATGGGGGAAAAGCATGAAAGAATGCAAACTTTACTATTTAGATGTAAAATTTATGGACTAAAGAACTGTTTAGTCGAATATTGCGAAAATCATGAGAAAATGATTATTATTGCACTACCTATAAATAGTAAATTGATGTGCTTGAGAGGATATTTCAAAAAGTCCCCGTCCGTACACGCTACTAGTTAACTCAGGCACGTCCTCGGGCCGTGGTAATTGTGGATAGCCGCTATTGTGTTGATAGTCCCACCCAGAAAAGGGTGCACATTACCTAAGTTTTTCATAAGTCTACTCATGTGTGCAAAAGGGCCACCTTTGAAGTAGTACTGATACAAACCGTGGTACCAAAGTGAGTGAACGGGCCACTTATGGTAGTTTGTAAACTAATGGGGCACATTGGTCAGGTAAGACTCTGTACCCTCTCAAGTTTTTAAGCATCGATGGAAAAATTTACATTTATAATGTGCTTGTTATGTATAAGTTTGCAATTTGTGGTTTATGCATTGTAAATATTTTGTGCATATGAAAACCCGCAAACTCACCAACTCTTTGTAGTTGACGTCGTTTTTGTGTTTCATGCTTTTCAGGAAATTAAGTAAGAAGGAAAGTTTAGGAAGATCTTGCGATAACACCTGTTCACAAGCTTTAGAAACCTCTTTTTGTGTAAATAATGTTTTATTCGTGAACAACAAAGTTATGAATTTGTAATTTTTATGAGTTATGTAATTTATGGTGATATCTATCGAATGGAGCTATGAATGCTTACCTGTTACGCCTCGTGTTTCCGTTTTAGCGGGGTGTGACAACAGGCCTGTTCCACTTTGTTCCACTCTGTTTCTGTCTGTTGCACATAAAATTTATGCCAAACATGGGTAGGGATCCCTGTCCTGTTATGTCCTATCCCTATCCAGTGTACCAAACGCACCCTTAGTGGTGGCACGAGTATGGTGGAGGTTGGTTGAAGATGATGTTACACGACGTTCATTGAAGTGAATGAATTAGAAAGAACGAATAAGTAAGGAAATGAGATGACTCTTTCTTGAACAATATTACAAACAAACCTTCCCCTCCACACCAATCACGAGTTTTACTCCATTCCTCTCATATATCGTCGTAACGCCCTTAATGCTAGGTTTTGAAAAAGACTTTTCATGTCATTCCCATTTAGGTCCGATTCGGATCCCCCCGTTGTTTCCTTTTCCTTCCGCACCTTTTCCTCGAAATGAGAAAGAAGATGGTACACTTGAATTGTATTATTTAAGTGCTTATTGCTTGCCCAAAATCCTACTTCTACAATTGGTAGGTCACCGGGTTAATAGATTTCGGAAACTCCGGATCCCCCTAGTTGAAGACTATCGCCCACAATTAGAACCATCTAAAATAACGTATATGATGGATCCATTACGAATGTATCGTCCCAGAAGACCATCACTCTGGTTTCACTGATCGAGCAACGCGGTTATTTCGCGGACCTTTCTATTCCTAGTTAAAGTGTAGGCCTTTTGGACTTAAGATGAGATTTGGTATTCTGAAGGCCCCAGGTGTTACTATCATTTATAGGCATCGTTTGTACTTAATAGTTCCCTTTAGACTTTACTTTCATACCAAGAAATCAAAGATGTGCCAAATCGTTCTCTATCTAATTGTAGTCTAGAGCCAAATGAAACTGATTCCATACGAGTCAGTCTGTCAATTGCAACTAACAGATCTAGGTCACTGCATCAACTCGATGTCAAAAAGGCCTTTCTTCATGGAGACCTCCAYGAATAGGTTTATATGAGTCCTCCACCAGGTTTTCGAGCTCAAGGCTTGTGAAGTCCAATATTCATACAAACATGATAAGATCTTCAAGAACCAAGATGAATAGAATAGTAGATAGAATATCATCAAAGGTTGATTTGATTGAGAGAGAGAAAATTACAGCTCAAATCTTGATTACAATATGCTAATTACTTGGTAATGACAATTACAATGAAAATACTATTTATACTAAGGAAAATAGTAAAGCTACACTATTACAAGGTAAGTAAACTAAAGAGAAACTTGAATACAACATTAAAGCTCTTACTCAAACCCAACATTCTCCCCCTTTGGATTCAAGTTTGGACTCTTGTAAATTTCGTCTTTCGAAGTCCAAGAATTTTCTCTAATCTTCTCAGAGCGTTCCTATATTGGATTTTCTCCTCGAGCAAATTTATCGCATTGACCAACAAATATCTTTCTTTAGAACTCATCCTTTCTGATTCAGCAGCTCTGTCATTGTTCACCCTTTTCAAGTCAAGTGCCCTTCTCACTAATCTTATCGTACCATCAGAATATTTGTTCAGCTCACTAAACCTCATGAATTTCTTTACTTGAAGTTGAGCAAAGTAGATGACCCCGAACTCTGGATTTTCAAGAATCATATAGACAGGATAAGCATTAATATCTTCTAATTCTTGATTTGGTCTTTTCAGATTGATGATCCGTTGATTATCTTCAAGGCCCATTTGAACATCAATGACCATCTCCAGCTTAACATGACAACGCATAAATCTCTTGATAGCCTCAAGAGCAATCAGTTCTCCTTCCTTTCTGTTCATCATGTTTCTGAGTTCAAAGTACATGTATTCAAGATCATCCAAATATAAGTTTGAAAAATTTTCTTCGCTGAACCTCCAAATCTGACCATCCTGCCTAGTAAATGTAAATACAGGATACCAGATTCTTAAAAGCTTTTGAGCATCAATTTGTTTAATCGTTACAATCCGATGCTTGGTACGCACTTCACTTATTGGTAGGCACTTGGCTTTCAAAAGATGTTTGTATTCCACGCGATATTCTTTGGTCTGTTTATGAATACCAAGAACTTTGTCACTGCTCAGAACTTTTTGATGACAGATGAAGATTCCAAAGTAGACATCTTCTAGGTATGGCTCTCGGATTCTTGCTCGATCATAACCAGGAAAATTTGCTCTGATATAGAATGGCACATAATATCTGGTGAAGATTTCAGTAGGATCAACTTGTTCTCTTTGAGCAGGGATGTCTGACACATCAGGTAAAACTGCAGTGGAAGATTCTGGAACAGTCTGACGGTCACTTTGAACAGGAAAGACTGGATCTTCATCATCTATATCTGCTTCAAAATCAAAATAGATCCCAGTCGACTCGTCAATGTTGTCAATGTCTTCTCCAAAATCTTGCTCTCCACCCAGAGTAGTAGAGAACACATCGTTGAAACCTACGTTGGCAGACAAGTCCAATTACATCCTTGTTCCTACCGTGGAGTCCGCCGGCTTTTCAACCATTGGCTCGATCGTAGGACTTGTCTCCATTTCTTCATCTTCAATTACAATGGCCTCAATTACGCTTTCCCGAACAGATTCCAGGGCAGAGGTTTCAGCAATAACATCCTGAGTTGATGGCTCCTCTCCAACCCTTGCACCTTGCTTAGATGACTCGGCCAATCTCTGTCTCTTTCTATCCCCCTCATGACTATCTGGATCATCCTGATCGTCATGCCTTCGTTTAAGAGAGATGGCCTGAGACCTGCAAGTTTCTTCTAAGGTAGACACCCGTTCAGGTAGGGAATCCATTGAACTTTTTAGATCTTGGGTATTGGATGTGATTAACTTACTAACTTTAGAGAAGCTAGCAGTATCCACATCTTGAAAAGCCAAAAACTCTGAGGCTCGAACAAAAGGGTTAACCTTTAACTTTTGACGTAAGAGACCGACCAAATCTATATCTTCAGCATCTGGATGTTAAGATGCCATCAATTTTGCATATAATAACGATTTAAGTTCATCCACCGATTGATCTTGTACTGACGGTTCAGGTACATGTGGTGGTGATGGCGCAGATGGTGGCTCTTCTTCTACAACATCCTTTCCCTTCAAAAGTCTTTTAAGATTGGCCATTTGAGCATCCAAATTATCTTGAACAGCCTTTAGGGCGCCGTCCAAATATTTCCTTGACACAAAGTCGGGTAAACTCACACCTGGATCACTTAGATTACCAGTTGTAACAACAGTTGAATAAACTGTTGTGCCTACGTTCAATGTCGGCATAATGTTAGCATTGGTAGGACTTCCGACCTGTCCTTGTGAAATGTCAAGTGACATCACTCCGGTTGTTCGAGCAAGTTCACTAAGAACTGCACTTGGAGCAATAGATGCTCCTGACTCATGTGTACCTAAGTGTATTGGCTCTAGACTCGAGGTGCACAGAATCAAAGTCGTAGGCTGGGGCAGCGACCTACTTATTTCAATAACTACATTCTCCAAATGAGAAGTAGTTAGCAAATGTGCTCTATCCCCTTGTGAAATTGAAACAACTGGTTGTTGAGAACCAGTTGAGTGGATGGGTGGGGTGTGCATTTGCATAGTTGGGCTAGCTATGTCTTGTTCAATACCAACATTTAACGAATGAATGTCAGTAGCAGATGTGGATGCCCGGCTATGTGTTTCAGCTTGGGAAGGAGCTTGATCTTCTTTTTCTGCTCCACTCTCACCTTCTCCATATTCTTTTTCTTCCCTTTCTCTGAACCTCTCTTCATTTTCGACAAACACACCCTTATCTCCTCCTTCATCAGATAGATCTTGAAGTATACGATCGTAATCATCGCATGCTTCAACGTTGAATGACAAAGAATGTAAACTTGGACAAGGTTGTTGTGCTGAATATTCAGGAAATATGTCATTAATGTCATCCATAAGAGTTCCAATAGGAATATTCTGAGCCGGAATAGATTGAACACGATCATGTGCTCCATCATCATCATCATCTTGATCATCACCAGAATCTGCCTCATTGTCAGATTCAGTAGCTTCCGAACTTGAGAAAGTTGTGGAAGTACTGACAATTGAAGTACGTTGCTGATCAGACGCTCCCCCCGCCTATTCACCCCTCTCAATTTCTTTTTCTCTCATCACACTTCCCTGTTCAGGTAACCCCTGTTCCTGAACTCGCTCTTCTATTTCTACCTCCTCTCTCACAGCTGAGGCATGGGGTGATCCTTGGGCAAGTTCAACCGGTTCTGGTTGAGCTATTGGATCTATCACTTGCCTATAATCTATTTGAACTGAGTAGGATTAGTCAGCTCAGCAGAGTATCCTAATCTTTTAATATCTATGCACAACTGTTCATAAGAGACGAAGTCTTCAAAACCAGTAGATCCAGGACCAGGCAGACGAAGAATTCTTCTTAATCGTTTCAACGTCAGGCGACTGACATATTCGTCTACTTCTCCTTGAAAATAGATAGCGTACGCCAAAATTGTTGTAGATACACCATTGGAACAGGCGTATTGGCAGATAAAGCATATGCTATTGGGTGGCCTTTCAGAATTTCTGGTATAATAGGGTATTCGGCTGGCATCACAAAAGAGAATGTATGGTTGTTTRGCTTTATGTCTAGGTATTTTATTTGAGGGAAAAGAGTTTCTAAAGGAATGGGTTGGTTTGGCGGGTGAATTGGAATATTATCAGATCTGACAGAAGGAACATGAGATTCCTCCTCAGATTGATGTCGTTGATCCGCCATTAACCTGTAAAAATTCTAAAATATTAGTACCCATTTTATTCAAGAAATTTGAATTAAAAAAATACAACACACAACAAAAAAATAACAAAAACAAAAAAAATAAAAAAAATTCTCTAAAAAATTTAAAATTAGGAAAAGAAAAAGAAAAAAAATAAAAACACAAACTAGAAAAAATCACTAATCCTAAATAAAAGAACACTTAGGCTAAAACACTTAGAAAAAAATAAAACATATTGACCGTATTAGAAGTTCGGACAATATACAAATCAAACTAACACTTAGAAGAAAAAGGTTTGTAACCGGATTAGAAATCCGGACAAGAAGTAAAAAAGAACTAAAAACTACTAAGTCTAAAAACCGGATTAAGGTTGATCGGAGTGAACTCCGATCACCTTGTCCGGTGAGATATCCGTTCAACACAAAAAAACATTCAAACACACTAAAAATTCAAAATACACACTAAAAAATCAAAATACATACTAAAGAAATCAAAATACACATAAACAAACAAAGATAAAATTGATTTTATTAATATTTATCCTTTTATGATTCATTTTAAGATTCGATACAAAGAAAAACACAGATTAAGTCCAATCAGTCCGAATGTCCAATATGAATCCAATACGATCAAGGAATATGTATAAAAGAATCAAATGATGTAAACCTTGATTAGCAAAGTGATGGAACAGTAGAAGAAAGTAATAGTCTTGAGCGATAAACCAGAGAGTTGAGTGGAGAAGACAATGAATAGTAAATAAGTAAAAATGAGTCAAATATTTATAGTCAAAGTCAAAAACCGTTTAGATTCTTAAATCGCTCAAAGCTTATCCGGATTAGAATAAATCGGTCAAGAGGTGTCCGACTTATGAATTGAAAAATATCTAAGTGTTAATCTAGACAATAAATCGCTCAAGGCAATCAGATAACAAAGACTTAGCCCAATTCAAGTTTCCAGTATTTTCAATATATAATTTGACATATTTTTCTTTTTGCGTTTTTAATTGATCTTCAAAATTATTTGAACGCAATTTTTCTGATTTTAATTCTTGCTGGAAAGTTTGAATTTTGAGCCTCATCTTTTGCATCGGTTTAATGCATGATTGATGTAATACCTCATCATTCATTTCAGCAGTCTGTTCTTCTTCTTCACCTGACAAATCTTTATCTGTTCTAGCCATCAAGCACACATGTGCATCAAYTTCAGTTTCTTCTTCTTCATCAGTCAGATTCAACCAGTGTTCATCCTCAGCCATAAGTGCTTTGCCGGCATCTCTTTGTTTGGACAGAAGAAATTTGTTCTTGTAGTAGTCGATATCTCGATTTACCGGCTTCCTACAATTTACAGCAAAGTGGCCTAGCTTACYACAGTTATAACACTTTGTGTTCTCATCAGCTACACCTTTGGTAAATTTCTTCTTTTCTTCCGGCTTTTTCTCATATTTCTTCTCGAACCTATTTTCTTCATATTTCTTCTTCTCACCAAATTTGTCTTTGTATTCATATTTTGAACCTGACGAGAATCTCTGGTTGTCCGAGTGTGGCCTTTTTGAGAACTTCTTCTGGAATGCTTTAGTCAGCATTGCCATTGCCTGTTTGATCTCTGACATTTCAAAATCTGAATCTGAGCTGTTACTGTCTTCTTTTTCAGACTCACTTGACTGGCTAACTTTTTTAACTTGCTTTCCAGATCTGCTTTTTAATTTCTTCTCCTTTCTCTCAGATACAAGAGCCAAAGGATCAACAACTTCTTTTTCTTTCTTCTTTGCATTTCAGATTCCCAAAACATCTTGCTCATTTTGTTTCAAAGTTTCATAATTTTCATGAATATCGATATCAGATAACTGTTTATTGACTCTGAAATGATTAGCAAATGGGTTCCACTCTGACTGGAGATTGTTAAGAAACTTAACATTAAACTCTATTGTAGTTTTAGAAATTCCATTCTTTGTCAGTTCATTAAGCAGTCTGGCAAGCCTATTATAAACATCATCAAGACTTTCACCTTCTTTAGCCTTAAACTCTTTATAAGCTGAAATACAGTTAGTAATCTTCAGYTGAGTTCCCACTTTCGAACCCATCATCATCTTTTCAATTTGAACCCACATGCTGTGACCTGATGATTTATGACTGTCAATACTAGTGTAAATATCATTAGTCAATGCTTGCGTCATATAAGACTTGCAAAGCACATCAGCATGGGCTCTCTCTTTTTCTTCAGGTAAATATTGATGCTTTTGTTTCAGTACTTTCTGAGCAGGTATGCCTTCTACTATATCAGCAGGTATCTCTAGGAAGTATACAGCAGGACCTTCCAGTAAAGATTGCATAATCAGATCTCCTTCTTTCATTCTCTCAATGAAGTTCAGAAATCTATCTCTCCACTGATTATAATCACCACGAAACAGAACAGGTGGCTTGGTRTCAGTACCAATAGCCATTGCTTCTCGTGAACTCATAGTATCAATTCGTATGAAGTAGGATCAAYTRCAGTTCAAAGTTTGAATTAAAGGATCAGTTTACGAAAATATATTTGATAATTTCAAAACAAAGCTTTGCACACATTCAACACTTAGAAAAATTTAGGCACTTATACTTATTCGTATTAGGAATTTGGTCAAGCTTATCTGGATTGAAAGTCCAGACAACAAAGGACTTTTTCAATCAAGTTATCCGGATTAGAAATCCGGACAACAAGCAATTCTAAATCGCACACAAATAAATACAAAATTAAAATAGTGGAGACTGAACCCTCTACGAAGATGATAGAAGATATGAACCGCTCAATCAATACGATAGATGAGGAGCTTCGAAGTTTCCTCTCTTCACTCATCTTGAATTCTCCGTGAAGATGTAGAGTACCAATGGCTAGACGGTAAGACCCCGTGCACCTTTACTATAGCTTTGAAGTGACAACCTTGATCAAATGTGTAGGATAGGTGGGAGGTGGTGACACACAACGACCAATCCTGAAAGACCACTCTTTCATCTATGGATGCCTAACCGTCACATCGATCATCCAGAACCCGCCAATGCTCGTGAAAACCCAGGTTTGTTGGTCCTCCATTTATCCGACCGGAGGTGTGGATAATGAGGCCACCTTCACAACCTTCTCCATTCTGTCCTTATGTTGTAGTAAGGTAGGGCGGTTTGCTTGAGTTGCTCAACCGCCCCTTAGCTTGGTGCTCATGACGTGCTATGGAACCTCTATCGTGCCTGCAACCAGCTCGACCAATGGGAGACGGAGAGTGAAAGGAGCACATTTCTCGACTAAGGAAATCTCATTTGAAAGCTTAAGCTCTGGCGTATTACGCACTCGGGCCAATCTACTACACGCTAATAATGGTCTTTTGGATTTAATATCCTCCAAAAATGGAAAGTGGTTGGCCGTTCGATCGAGTCCATCCATTGAAGTTGTACCATCCCGAGATGCATGAGTCTTCCGCCGATTGAAAGAAATGCTAATTAAGCAATTCCCCCATCCATGCCCCACCAAAAACGGCTCTGAAACAAATAAAAAGGTACGTGCCACACTCACAAAAGACTGCAAGTGATATACTGGAGGAAGGTGGGCATGACGTCAAGTCCGCATGGCCTTTATGGGTTGGGCCACACATGTGCTAAAATGGCAATTACAATGGAAGTTAGGTTGTAAGGCAGCGCAAATCTGAAAAGATTGCCTCAATTTCAGATTATTCTCTGCAACTCGGGAACATGAAGTTGGAATCGGTAGTAATCACGGATCAGCATGCCGCGGTGAATATGTACCCGGGCCCTGTGTAAAGAACTTTTCCTTAGAAACAGATCCGATCCTTAGAACCAGAAGGGCGTTGGTCATTATGAACTCAGGGAGTTCTAACCAGTTGAACCAGAAAAGTTTTACATTGTTTTACACGCAGTACAAATTTCTGAGATCATGTTTCTGTTTATATGAATAGTTGATTTTAAATATGTTTTGGTGATCTTCACCCTGTACTTGCAAAGAAAAGGGATATATCACTAGACCTCCTGGTCTAACCCTCATTTTGTGTTTTAAAATATGTATTACTGGAACAACAGGGTTACAAAATAGTAAAGGGAAGGGGAAAATGTAATAATTTTTCCTATGTGCTTATTTATATGAAGATCATTTGGTGAATGAATGTATTTTTGAAGACACATATTATGTTACATGTGATAGTGCAAGAACTGTATTATTTTGGAATTTTTGGATTGTGTATTTTGTATATAAGTTTCTTATACTTTGGGACCTACGTGGTGTGATATATATTTCCTTTGAATGAAGTATATGTTTATATGCAATGTGTGAAGTGGGGTGTTACATCTTCAATGCCGTCATTCAACGAATGAATGTCAACAGTAGATATGGGTGCCTGGCTACATGTATAGGTTAGGATTGGAACAAATATTTCTTTTGTTGTTCCACACCCACTCTCACAATGTTCTTCTCTTTCCCCTTCACTCAGCCTCTCAACATTTTTAATTTGATCTTCCTTATCTGACCTTATAGCATCCAATAGACGATCTAATGCAGCAAAATCAGAAAAATCTTCTCCAAATTCAAAATCCATTAAAGGAATATCTTGAAGACTTGGAAGTTCAACACCGTCTAGATTTTGATCATCGTCATTGTCATCATCATCGTCATCATAATCTTAATCATCATTATCATTGTCTGGATGATCAACCATATTTGATTCAATATCTTTTAAGCTTGATGAAGCAGAGGAAGTACTGTCACTTGAAGTTTGTGACTGATCAGAGTCTCCCTCTCCAAATCCCTCTCATTCACATTTTCTCTCAATGCACGTCCCTCTTTAGGTACTTGTACCTGAACTCTCTTAGTTAATTCTAAACCCTCACTTCACTCAGCTGAGGCATGGGGTGATCCTAGGGTAAGTTCAGTTGGTTCTGATCGAACTATATGATCTATAATTCTTGTATACTAAGAAGCCAAGAGGACCATGAGCGACATCTAAAGGTGATTTTGGAAGTACTCCAAAATGAGAAGCTGTATGCCAAATTTTCCAAGTGTGAATTTTGGTTACATGAAGTTCAGTTTCTGGGCCATATAGTTAACAAGAGAGGAATTCAGGTGGATCCTGCCAAAATTGAGGCTATTAGAAATTGGGTAGCCCCGAGAACCCCTACAGAGATCCGTCAGTTTCTTGGGTTAGCAGGCTATTACCGGCGATTCATCGCAAATTTTTCAAAAATTGAACATCCGCTCTCTGCTTTAACCCGAAAGGATAAGAAGTTCATTTGGAGTGAGAAGCAAGAGGAAGCCTTCGAAACTCTCAAGTAGAAGTTGTGCAATGCACCCATCTTATCTCTACCTGAGGGTTCAGAAAACTTCGTAGTCTTCTGTGATGCTTCGCATCAAAGGTTAGGTTGTGTATTGATGCAGAAAGATAAAGTCATTGCCTATGCCTCGAGACAACTGAARGTGCATGAAARGAAYTATACYACGCACGACCTTGAGTTGGGAGCAGTGGTATTTGCACTTAAGATATGGAGGCACTATCTCTATGGCATAAATGAGCACTCTAATCAGCGTAGGCTATAAGTTCATGCGGTTCATGATTGAGTCCAAATCTTCAACTTTAGTGTATGGCCTTATAAACTGCATTTCATAATTTGGACCAAATTCACTTTCCATTCTTGAAGGAATATCCTTTTTTGATCTCATCATGGACCTTATGATCAGTTGAAGAAAATGTTGAAATGGAATGAATTTTCTGGCTTTGAGGCAAACTTCTTTGCATGAACTAATTATTTTAGTTCACTCCAGATCATAACTGTGTAGTCATACTGACGGTTGAAGACGATGCCATGAAAAAATGTCAGGAATGAACTGCTACAAGTGTCAATTCCAGCAGTCTTGGATGTTAAACATTGGTTCATAATAGAAAATAGCAAGTGCCACACCGATAGAAGAAATTTTCTTCTGAATTGAGAAGGGTTGGTCAGATATGAAGTCTTCAAAATCAAATGATCCAGCAGCAGGATTAGGTTTCAACAAGTTTAAGATCTTTCGCAGCCTTTTAAGAGTAAGATGACTCATGTAATTATCTAAATGCCCTTAGAAATCGTATTGATTTTCTTCTTTAATATAAGCAAGGGTATGCCAGAACTGCTGAAGGTAAACCAGAGGAACATCAGCTGTGGCATACAGTGTATAAGCAATTGGATGTCCTTTTAGAATAGCAGGGATAAAAGGATATTCAGAAGGTGTAATAGTGAATGAAATGTTCAATTCCGAATGATATAAGGGGAATATTTTATAAAAATCAAGGGGGAGTAACATCAAAGGTCGGCGAAAGACTCAAAGGAGTGCGACTGGAGATTATTACTGAAGATTATTCTTGTGCTAAAATGTCTGAGAGTTTTTGAATGTGAAGATCATCGTTTCAAAAGTTTACTGATAGAAATTTCTCATCAAAGAGAAAGTTTGTGAGATTTTGTCTGAAGAAATTCGTTTTTGTGGAGAGTGTTTGTAATTCGTTATCTGGTGAAATTCTTTGAAGATCACATCTTGAAGATTATATCTGAAGATCATTGCTGATACTGTTCTACATTGTCAAAAGAGAAGATCATCGCTGTTCTACATTCGAGGGGGAGAATGTTAGAAGATTTTCTCTACTAACGATCATCTGAAGATTTCAAAGTAAAGATTGTTTTTGAAGAAGTCATAAAGAGCTTAAAGAGACAAAGTTCAAACGAGATTCAAAGCGCGTAAATTCTTTCAAGCCTGAATACAAAGGGGGGAATCTTAGGACTGAAAATCAGTGTTAAATTGTATTCGTCTTGAAAAGATAATTTTGTCTATAATTGTAAAATAGTCATCGTGTTTGACTCTTCTTATAGTTTGACTTTGACTAGTGGGTTTTATCTTTGACCCTATAAATAGCATTTGTTTAGTGTAATTTTAGTAAGAACTTGATTGTAAATCATACGTATACATTTGAGAAATAAAAGAGCTTTGACTGCATTGACTTTCTCTCTCAACTATCCTTTTCATGTTCTTGAGTGTTGTTGAAGATTGCCATTGATTTATGAAGATTGCTTGAAGATTGATCATATTGGACTAATATGTGGTATCAGAGCAAGTCATGGGTTCGAATCCCATGGAGTGCCTAATAATGCCAAAGGCATGCTGTGCAGCCATTAACTTCTACCATATATGTTGTTAGTGCTGGCAGATACTGGGGTTTGATTGTTGGGTCATTGACCAGCATCTTCCTAAATTGAAACGTGGCGCTGGCTGCTACGCTATAAGGAAATAAGTTGCGCCTTCTCCACCAGCAAATGCTTTTGGCGTAGTGGTAAGCGCTTGGATCCTAACAGAAGGTATGTCGAAATTGAAATGGTAATTATTTGGCTTAAGGTCAAGGTATAAGGATTTAGGAAATGTGGTTTCATCTGGGTCTTTTTGGGTAGCTGACTGGGAGTAAGTAGTTGATTCAGATCTGATGGAAGGTATGGGATTGTTATCATTAGATCCTTGAGAAGACAAATGGTTTTTCGCAGTCGACATTTTTAAATACCTGTAAAAAGGTAAACATATTAGACCTATAATAAAATCAAATTCTAAAATGATATAACATTTGACACAAAGACTATAACAATCCCTTTTGCGACAACTTTTATAAATTTCTCTCAAAGCTCAGAATATATCATTTTTGGCTTTTCCGCTCAAAAGAAAATAAAAACAACTCTAAAAGAAAAAATATATTAAACACACAAAAAAGGAACATCACGAAAAAATTATACAACAACAAAAAAGTAAAAAAATAGAAGAATTTTTTTTAAAACACTGAAAAATCACTTAAAAAATTACATATTGTTAGGACTGAAAATCAGTGTTAAATTGTATTCGTCTTGAAAATATAATTTTGTCTATAATCGTAAAATAGTCTATAATTGTAAAATAGTCATCGTGTTTGACTTTTCTTATAGTTTGACTTTGACTAGTGGGTTTTATCTTTGACCCTATAAATAGCATCTGTTTAGTGTAATTTTAGTAAGAACTTGATTGTAAATCATACGTATACATTTGAATAATAAAAGAGCTTTCACTGCATTGACTTTCTCTCTCAACTATCCTTCTCATGTTCTTGATTGTTCATGAAGATTGCCATTGATTTATGAAGATTGCCATTGATTTATGAAGATTGCTTGGAGATTGATCATATTGGAATAACATTTGGTATCAGAGCAAGATTGCACGAAATCAAGAAGAAGAAATCATCACATTTTGAAGAAATTTTGAAGAAAAGTTTATGAATTTTTTCTTTGTATTCATCATGTTCATCATCTTTCTTTGAGTTTGATTCAAAAATTTTGAAAAATATTGTGTTTTTGTGTTAAAAACCTGATCAAATTAATCGTAATCTCATTGTGAATCTTTGTTATACATAAACTTTTGTATTTTGATCCTTTTATTTCAAGATTTGATCGATTTTGTGTTTTTGAAAATTTTTCGTGTTCTTGAAAAGTTTTGTAAGAATCTGGATTTTAATCCATTTTTGGTTGAAAATGTTAAAATTTTTGTGTTTGTGATGTGTTTTTTAATCAAGTTTTGTGTAAATCGATCATTGCAATGCCCGGATTTTCATTAAATCACTCAATAACATCAATCGGTTTAGACTTAGTCGATTGTTTAGATATTAAATCGTGCACCTCTTTGACCGGTTTAGCTCTTATCCGCACAAAGGCCTGACCGGTGTAGGCTACATCGTTCAACACTTAGCCATTTTCATGATTAAATCGCCTAACACTGTGTCCATATTAAGGCTAAGTTGCTCAATGCATCACCCGGTTTAGGTGTAAGTCCCTCATCATTCCACCCAGATTTGACTTAGTCTCATGCTTCACTTACTTGGATTCTTTCATTCGACAAAGACTTAGTCATGAACCAATCATTTCGTGTATCCTAATCTGCACAACCCTGTTTCCGGATTACTCAATCCTCGGTCATTCCTTCATCTGGACTTGAAGTTTCTCGGTCACTGCTTGGTCACGATTATCTTTCTTCAGCCAACATCGCTTACCCCATGTCCGGATTTTGGCTTGCTAAGCAACAACTTAGTTTTTCTAGAGCATTTTTATCCTTATTAGTTGTCCTCGCCTAGATTCACTCAGATTCAAGGTAAATCGCTTGCTTGTCTATTCAGATATCGTCCTCGGTCACAACACTTAGTCCCAGCTTAACGCATCCTAACCCGATGAGTTCCTTGTCCGGACTTGATTCTTTCTTTATCAAGACTTGATTTTCTCTTGAACCTAGGGTCCAGATTAACAAACATCGGTAAAAGGCTTATGCGATTTTGTTTCTTGTCTGATTTTGTCAAGACTTGGCTTATTTTTCAAGCTCATCTGTTTTTGTTCATATTGTATCCATTCTTAGCCAAAAAAAAATTGTTTCACTTTTGTCCAGATTGTTAGAACCTTTAGATTCAGCTTATGATATTAACCAAATACTCTGGATGATCTTTTAGACAATAACAGTGCAGCGGAAACAATATATGAACAAACAGAGTAAGAAATCAATCAAGAACACACAGATGAAGAATGAAGAACACGAGAGAATAGCTTCAAATGATTTTCAATTGATTGAAAATATTGACAATTACAATACAGGAAGCACACAGAATTAC
>NW_020201049.1:49064-50462 GCF_001531365.2 Cynara cardunculus var. scolymus | reverse complement strand
ATATAGCATGTCAGTCTTGATGGTTCTGTAGACATTGAATATCCATTCTCTGAAGTTGACTTGTACTTTGATAGCTTCCAGAATGCTAGACACTTTATCCAACAGAACTAAGATGTACTTCTTTCCTCCAAGACTCTGCACAGAGATAGGGCCACAGAGGTCGACATGAAGCATTTGCAGAGGCTTATCATAGGAAGGATCAGACTTGGATTTATGGGAAGACCTTTTGAGTTTACCCATTTTCACAAGCTGAGCAAAGATGGTCCTTTTCAAATTTTATGTTGGGTAGTCCCTTGACTAAACTCAGCTTAACCAGTTTCTCAAGAGTATGAAAGTTTAGATGACAGAACCTGGTATGTCAGAGCCAAGCTTCTTCGTTCTTCATAGAGGACACCAGACTTACTTCTTCTTTGGCTTCTAATGAATCAAAGCACAGAAGGTACAAGTCTCCTCTTCTGTTGGCTCTCATCACCTCTATCAATGTATCTGCTTTGTACATTATGCAGTGTTTGACCTTGAAGAGCACATCCAGACCATTGTCACATAGTTGGCTAACACTTATTAGGTTGTGTTTGAGTCCATCCACGTATGATACTTGGTTCATCTTTATCTCACCCTTCACAATCATACCGTAGCCTTTTATCTTCCCCTTCTGGTTTCCACCAAAGGCTATAGAGCCTCCTTCTTGCTTTAAATAAGAAGATAAAAGCTCTAATGTACCAGTCATGTGCCTCGAGCATCCTAAGTCAACAACCCAGGTAGACACATGCTGCTGCTTCTGCAATCATACAACGTTTATTTTAGGTACCCACTTCCAATTGGTCCTTTAGTATTAGATTGCTTAAGGTAAGTCGTAACATCCTTTGATTTGGCCTTACTTTTCTTGGAAGAATTGCCAACTTGTCTCTTATACACCCCAGAACTATGACTCTTGGGGTGAGAGACTAAACAAGAAGAGTGGTGAATGTGAGTGGATAGAGTATGCATGATATCGAAGCATTCACAGAAGGAGACATTACAAGAAACTTTCTTAAATTTTTCAGTAAAGTTCTCAAAGAAGGGTACATAGATTTTGTTTTTAGAGCCCTTCTTAGGTACGGGCTTCTCATTACAAGATTCCTTTCCTATTCTAGGCTCTGTTTTGAAATCCTTTTTAAAATTCTTCTGTATTGGTCCCCCTTTGGTTTTCCTGCAATCACTGAAACAGAAGCATTATTAGTTAGAGGCCATTTTTTTCAATTGTTGCCAAGTATAGATAAGCTTCTGTGTTGTAGAGACAGAGCGTTGAGAATTACTTTGTTTTCGAATTTCCTTCTTTCCTTTCTCAAGATCAATAGCAGTCTCTACAACTTGTGTAGGACTAACTTCAAGATCTGAGGCATGTTCATGCTTAGACGT
>NW_020201049.1:35905-46302 GCF_001531365.2 Cynara cardunculus var. scolymus | reverse complement strand
AAAGGCCTAAGCTGCTATTTATACTAGTTCCTAACGGCTTTTCTGACATGACCTAGACAAGTGAAATGATCTAAGCCGTTCAAATAAAGCAGATTACAAACATAGTCACGTGATAAGCACGTGCAGCTAACAGACCTAAGTAAAGCAGTGAGAAGTGGTTCTTCACAGAAGATAAACTGTAGACCCTCTGTGAGCCATCCCAAAGGCTCTGCTGGATATGACTTGTAAGCACTTGATGCCAGAGGATCAGTTTCCAGAACCTCTGTGAGAGACAACAGAGGTTCGGTCATTCTTGACTTGTACGCTTTTGTATAACTTCTGTTGTTGGTCCTCTGTGGTAGAACCCTTCTGTCAACACTTGCAGTAATACTTTTTCATACTTTTACATTAAATAAAATATGAGAGCTAACACAGATTTAATTGATCTTAACTGTTTTGAACTGCTTTTATATGTTTTTATCTAGTTTGAGAAATTTTTGAACTGTTTTGCGTCGCGTAAACTGTTTCTTATCAGTCTAACCGTTTTTGTCTGTTTTTAACAGTTTTTACTGATTTTTGACTGTTTTCGCTGTTTTTTCTGATTTCTCAACAGTTTTTGAGCTTACTGATTGATTTTGATTTTTTTTTATTGATTTAATTGCATTAGATTCTTTGTTGGTGAATCTGATTCTAAAATGGCAGTTTCTTTTGAGTAGGAGAACATGGATTTGAGAATTAAAGTCTCTGAGTTGGAAAGAGCATACATGATTATAAAGAGAAATACCTGAATATGTTCTTTGAAAATCATGCTAATGAGGAACTTGTTACCAACTTACGAAAGGAACATAAAGAGAAAAGTGAACGAATTAATTTCATGGAAAGAATTAAAAGACTGGAGAAAACCTTGGATGTTGAAAGAAAAGATTTAGATGAAGAGATAAAAAGTTCAAACAAAATTAAGCAAGATTTGTTTGATAAACTTCAAGAGGTTAGACGTGAACTGTAGACTGAGAGAAACTCTACAGGTAGGAAAAATACAGAGTCTAAGAGTGATCTGATTGAGATTAGAAAATTACTAGACTTAGAAAAGGAAAAAGTTTTGGAAACTGAGAAGAGTTTGAATGTTGAAAGGAATGAATTTGAGAAAGAGAAGAGAAGATTTATTGAAGTTGAAAGAATATTTGGTGCGGAACGAATATCTTATGAAAATAACATCAACTCTCTCGAGCTGAACGCCAAAATGCTGTTAAAACACATCTTTGATTTTGAGCAGCTGATCATCTTGGAACGAGCCAAGACTGATAAAGAGAAGGAAGACATCAAAGAAGAATGTCTGAGCTAGAAACATAAATTGTCTGAAAGCATTTCTCAAAAGCAAAAAACTTTAGATGAAGAGAATAAGTTATTTGCTCTTGAAAAAAGAAATACTGCAAAGAAATATACAGCAATAACTAAAAATCTTGCTGAAAAGAAAGAGTGGCTCGACATCGCTTCTGAAAATGAGAAAAGCAACTCAAATGAAGAAATTTGAGATGCTTAAGAAGAAGTTAGATGGTAAACTCCTGGATACTTCAAGAAAATTGTCTGATCTGAAGACAAAACTTGAAACTGAATTGAAGATGAGAACTGAACTTAAAGAAAAGTATGATTTAGTTGCTGATGAACGAGACCAACTTTTAAAGAAAGTTAAAGACTTTTCTTGTGTTCAAAGTTCAACTAGTTCTCCTTCATAGTGTAAAACCATCTTTTATGACTATTTTAAGTCTAACAGTTATTCGAGCAGTTCTAAATCTACTGTTTCTAAGAACTATTCTCGTTCTTCTAATCAGTACTATCAAGGGTACGTCATCGGATCACCCAATTATTCTTCTAAAGTTAAAAGCATTTGGGTTAATAAGTCTGAATCTGTTTCGTCCCATAACTCTGTTGTTACTAACAATAATCTTCCTTGTTTTGTGAGATCTACTTTTGATTTGATTAATCTTAGCAAGAGAAGAATTATGTGCTCCATATGCAAGAAAACCGATTTTGTCAACAGGAAAAGGTACAACAGCTGGACCGGAGACAACATATTTCAGAAAAGTTGGAAAGGAAATAACAAGTATGATAACAATAACTTGTATAGATCTTACTGTGTATATGATCATCCTGTTAAAAGCGCGAAAAAGAAAACATCTAATAAAAATAGATGGTTTGGAAGTTATAACATCCCACAACCTGATACTAACAAAGAAGGACCCAAGTTCATTTGGGTACCAAAATCTGTTTGATCTTATTTTGCAGGTCCGTCATTACTGCACTGATCAGAAATTCATACAGATGATGCACTAATTCAGGGGGAGTTGTATACTGTTCAAATAAAGGCTTCTGAATACATCTGTTTAGGACCCGTGCTTTACTGAATAAGGCTTTTGAATACATCTGTTCAGGACCCGTGCTTTACTAAATAAGGCTTCTAAACATTCAGTGTAGGACCCGTGTTTTATTGATTGTGGTTTCTAAATACCCAGTCTAGGACCCGTGCTAAAAATGTTTCCATTTTTTTATTCATTTGAGCTGAACTGAAACATTACTTAAATCTATTTTCTAGGGTGAGTCTCTAGAATTTTTGAATAAATGTTTTTCGAAAAGTGAATTTTTTTAAGAAAACGAGTACATTTTCTGAACAGGTATTTCCTGAGATTTTACTCGTGTAATTTCTCATTGTACATAACTTCAATATCTGTTTTAGCTATTTTTGAAATTGTTATTATCACATCTCATAAATAATATCATTTTCGGTGATAATATGCTCGTTAATACTGAAAGATTATTTTTCTGGTTTTTTTTACCTTGATTGATACATATTGGTTAATTCTTTAAATAATCAGAATTTGTAAACTTGTTCTTACAAATCTTCATTCATTTTTCTCACATACTGAATAATCTGAACGTTGTCGTATCACTCCTTCATTGATTGTGCTTAAAAACCAAATATCCTGATCAATTTTTATCTGACCATTGTGCTTTATTTGCAACTATAATTTTGATCAACTATTGTGATCATTTGTGCATATAATGTAATTTTAGGAGGGACTGAGTGCTTTATAGAAATATCTCTATGGAATGTCAGAACCGACAAACCTACCTAAGATGACAACCATATCTGAGTGAGCTTTAAATCAAAAAGGGTTTGTGTGCTGAGGTTAAAATGAAAAAGRRAGGGGTAGTTGTTGTGAGCCAAAAGAATTGATGAGAGTTGTGTCAGGATTAAAAGAACATAAGAATCTTGTTCCAAACTTCAAATTACCGGGCATACCACATAATCTATTAGTTCTCAATTCTTTCGAGACTAATTGAAAAAGGCAAAGCCCAGGCCAATTTTTGTCACAACCCCACCAGCTCCTCATTTATCTCTTAACAAATAAGTGTTTCAATAACACTTGGGGCACTCAGCTCACAATCTATCAATTTCTCATTCGGAAAAAGTTGATATTGAATCAGAAGGTTATATGTCCCCCCTTTCAAGTCTTTTTTATCACATATTGAGTCTGATAAATTTGTGTAGTCCTCACGGTTTATCTTTTTGAGCCTAAACAAAAGCATATGGTGCTTTATCTTTCTACACTACACTGATTTTGCAAATTATATGTTATTTTTCCGAAACATTCATAGATATACTTTTTCAAGATATCGATGATTGAATGGAAGACCTGGTGAGATGAACCTCATAAAGTCTCATATATACAGTACATCCGTTGTACTGAGTATATTTGTTATACTCACAGTCTAATCTTTTTATAAGATTGATAATAGTTTCATAGTTGAAATTGGTTGTTACCTTCTCATTCCCTTTAATCTGAAAAGATTAAACAAATGGATTTGAAAAGATCTGCTTACAATTTTTTTTATGAATTGACGGCTTTCACTTAAAGATTTCATTCATTCTGTAATATGATGTAATAAAGGAGAGTATGTAATAATGAATGAAATGTTCAATTCCGAACGATATAAGAGGAATATGTTATAAAAATCAAGGGGAGCAACATCAAAGGTCGGCGAAAGACTCAAAGGAGTGCTACTGGAGATTATTAATGAAGATTATTCTTGTGCTAAAATGTCTGAGAGTTTTTGAATGTGAAGATCATCGTTTCAAAACTTTACTGATATAAATTTCTCATCAAAGAGAAAGTTTGTGAGACTTGGTCTGAAGAAATGCGTTTTTGTGGAGAATGTCTGTAATTCGTTATTTGGTGAAATTCCTTGAAGATCACATCTTGAAGATTATATCTGACGATCGTTGCTGATACTATTCAACATTGTCAAAAGAGAAGATCATCGATGTTCTACATTCGAGGGGGAGAATGTTAGAAGATTTTCTCTACTAACGATCATCTGAAGATTTCAAAGTAAATATTGTTTTTGAAGAAGTAAGAAAGAGCTTAAAGAGACAAAGTTCAAACGAGATTCAAAGCGCATAAATTCTTTCAAGCCTGAATACAATGGAGGAGAATGTTAGACTGAAATTCAATGTTAAATTGTATTCCTCTTGAAAAGATAATTTTGTCTATAATTGTAAAATAGTCATCGTGTTTGACTTTTCTTATCGTTTGACTTTGACTAGTGGATTTTATCTTTGACCCTATAAATAGCATTTGTTTAGTATAATTTTAGTAAGAACTTGATTGTAAATCATACGTATACATTTGAGTAATAAAAGAGCTTTAACTGCATTGACTTTCTCTCTCAACTATCCTTCTCATGTTCTTGAGTGTTCTTGAAGATTGCTTGAAGATTGATAGGAAATTTTTTTTCTCTCCAGACAACATTATAGCTCAAAAAATTTGCATCTGTTAACTCTATCCGGTCAAGCCTTCTCCGATTAACACTCTCCGGTCAAGACTAAAATTTTCTCTTTCCTCCGGTCAACAAAAAAAAATCCTCACCGGTTGACAATAAAGTTACTCACCGGACACAAGAGAAACTCTCTGGTCAAAACTTAAACCTCACCGGATAACAAGATCACTTAAAAAACCGTTTAAAAAACTAAATTCACTGGCTACAGAGTTATCGCTCAGAGTCTTACATTAAATAAAAAGAATCTTATTGGGCAAGATTACCCAGAACAAATATTTAACAGTTGTCGATCATTAGGGTTTCCGATTCAAGTTCATTAAGAGATTATTTTAAAGATTAAGTTCAAGTTAATGAGAAAAATTCAGAACAGATTAGCATTTAGATCATTATTAACAAACCTTTAGATTTCGATGGGTAAAAGAATAGTCCAAATAGTTCAACAATGAAGAACAGTCCAATATCAATCGAGGAATCAAACTGGTGAAATGAAGGTCCAAAGAAACTACGTCCGATGAGTGATTTAGATGTTTTGAACGATGAAGAATGAAAGATGAAGAAGAAGTGAAAGTAAAAAATGAAAAATGAAATCGGATACCATATTTATAGGACAAAGGAAAAATGAAACAACACATAGTAACCAATTCAAATTCCTCATCGGACGACGTTGTGTCCAGATAGACTCCTCATCGGACAACGTTTTGTCCGGACATGATCCTTATCGGACAAGCCTTTATCCGGATAGACTTCTCATCGATCAAAACTTATCAATTTATCCTTCATCGATCAACACCTTGTCCGGATAGGCTATTCATCGGACAAGCTTTCATCAGTCAACTTTATCAAATAACCCTTCATTGATCAATGCCTTGTCCGAATAGGCTCTCATCGGATAAGTCTATGTCCGGATAGGCTCTTATCGGACAAGCCTATATCGGACACCTCTTCATCGGTCAACCTTTGGTCAATACATCCTCTTCAAAAATACCTGTAAAAAATTATATATGTTAAAATTCAAACTCAATATTAACAAATTAAGTAAGATATTCTACCCCCCTTAGGAAAAATGATCATTCACATTTCCTAATACTCCCCTAGAAAATAGATTTCTCATTAAAAACAGTATAATAGATAAATCATTAATCTTCTTTTGAGAGCTCCTGTTCTGAACTGAATTGTTCTAAAGCTATATTGAAAACCAGATTCTAAACTGGGTGTTCGAAAACTATATCGGGATATCACACACTCCCTCTCAAATCATGCATCAGTGTATCATATGAATAAATGTCTGACATCAGCACAACACATGACACACCTGCAAAACAGATTAAGTAGATTTTAGTACCCACACAAATATGGGTCCTATTTTGTTAGTACTGGTTTGGGGAATGTTATGTTATACGTGCCTTACCACCTATTCTTATCAGATAATTTTTTTTAGTTTTTTTAACAGGTAAATCATATATGCTTTAAGAATCATACCAGTTACTTTTGTACCTATTGTTCTTATACCAGTTGTTCTTATACTAGTTGTTCTCATACCAGTTGTTCTCATACCCGGTATTGACATTCCAACTATTTCCATACCAGCTGTTTCTATACCATCTGCTGCCTTCTTCTTGTTGACGAAATCATTTGTTCCACATGTTGAGCATCAAATGCTTCTCTTGCTAAGGCTGATTAATTGATTAGAAGACTTCACAATGCAAGGTAAAACAATCTTAGTAATAAATGATTTCTTATTATCAACAGACTTATGAGAAGTCTTACCTTCAAATTTAGCTTTATTAACCCACACACCTTTTTCATTTTTGAAAAATAATTATCTGATTTAATTACATAACCTTTGTAAGACTGATTTGTATTATGAGACTTGTTTTTTTGAAACAATTGATTTAGGGCTACTTGAGTGACTGTTGTATTTGACACTAGAACAGTCATTCAAGTAGTTTTTACACTTAGAGTGAGAATTAGTTGAGCTTCCAGTATTTGTTTTAGAGAATTCTTTTATTTTTTTAGTAACTGATCTCTCTCTTCAGTAACTAAATCATATTGTCTTTTAAGTCCAAATCTCATATTTATTTTAGTTACAAGGTCAGTCTTTACATCAGACAATTTCTAAGCAAACACTTATCAAAATGAATCCAAATACGGTCAACAAGCAATCCAAATAACAAGCAATGCGGATGACAAACAATACGGATAACATGCAATAAGCAATACTAAGAACTTAATCAAATCACAGTCAAATTCGGATGAAGATTTCATCAGATAACAACAAATACGAACAAAGTAACAACCGGATTCACAATTAAACAAACACAAACTTGACCGGATTATCAACACGAACAAACTCCAGACAATGCTATGTCTGGATATTAACAAATACGGAAACTAAGTCAACCGGATTTCTTCAAAGAATGATGAAGGAAAACACCAATTTTATCAAAAATTCACCCAAAAACGGATCAAAATCGTAAAATTTATGAGTTTTTGAACAAACAGAAACTATTCGAAGAACTTCAAAAATCCTTCAAATCTTCCAAATGATCGATCAAATCCAGAAAATGTTTGAATAACAAAGATTCAGAACAACAAATAGCACAAAGTAATCACAATTTTAACAATCAAACAGTAGGAAATATGAGATTTGCAACGAAAAAGAAGAATATGATCAAAAATGTCTCAAGAACAGTCTCAAGAACACGAAGAACAGTCCGATCAAAATGCAAATATCCTGAATTTATGTGCTAAAATCTTGATTTCTGTGGAAATTCTAAACCAAAATCGCTGCAGTCTTGCTCTGATACCAAATGAGAGTCCCAAATATCTTCAAATCAGATAAATCTCTAACAAGAATGTGATTGAAAGTAGAGAGAATTTTCACCAAAGATTTTATGTATTAATCTCTTGAAGATTACGGAGTGTCATTACAAGACTAATGACGATTAACTCTAAAATTAACAAAGAGCCTACTATTTATACAACGAAAGCAATAAATACTAAAACTATAAAATTGGAGAAACAACTTGAATACAACTTTTAAGCACAACTTTGAACCCAACAGTTTTTCATCCATAGAACTTGGGCACAACAGCTTCCAGCAGCAACATATTCAGCTTCAGTAGTTGATGTGGACACTGAATTTTGCTTTTTTACTTTTCCAGCTTACCAACTTTCCACCTAGAAACTGACAGCCTCCAGTGGTGCTTTTCCTATCAATTTTGCAACCTGCAAAATCATTATCCAAATAACCAATAAGGTCAAAACTGAACCCTTGGGATACCAAAGACCCAAGTTAGGAGTTCCTTTTAGATATCAGAAGATGCATTTTTATAGCAATCAAATGGGATTCCTTAGGTTCAGACTGATATCGTGCACATAAACAGGTAGAGTACATGATATATAGATGACTTGCTGTGAGATACAGTAGGGAGCCGATCATTCCTCTATGAACGGTAAGTTTTATAGGCTTTTTGTTATATCCCAACTCGTAAAAGTGTAAGTAAGAAGCTGCTTGCTCTACTCGCTTAGAACTTAGTCTATTGAAGTAGTCTGGATCAAGAGCTCTTATGCAGAAGATACCAAGAGACAGAGCTAAGTGCCTCATATACAGAGCCCGTCCTCAACCCAGAGGAAGATCAAGACTTAAGCATCAAAAAGCTGAAGTACTTGATACAGAGCAACATTCTAGACACAGAGCCTCTGCATAGTACATGCAGAGCCTCTGAGTCTCCTACTATCGTGGTTTGCACACTTGATTTAGACTTATCCGCAAGACTCCTAACATAATCTATTACGATTGACTCAACCCGTTCCACTTTCCAAGGAACGTAAAGGCTAAAGACACTAAAAAAGAACTCAAATTTTGAAGCCTAGAATCTAGGAGATTCTATTTGGCTCATATAAAATGAGGCATCCTCTTAAGGTTACAAGTTACCTGGAGGTGTGCCAAATTAGACTACCCTCCAGAATAGAGAGTTCTTGTGAGAATACTATTAGATTGAGAGTTTCTATTTTATAATCGAAAATCTAAATAAGCTTCTGACTTATTCAAGTTTGTTTTTCATTCTCATTATCGTCTTGAATAATTTGTTAAACCATTTTCAGTTACACAGTCATGATTTCATTCATACTCTGATTTTACTGTGTGTATTCCAACTATTGGCATCAGAGCCAGCTAATCAAAACAACGCATTTCATTCCGTTCTTATATCAGTTTCTTTTAAAAATGTTTGCTATAAGTATTCTCCAAAATTGCCAGTTTCAGGAATTCAACTTTTTCATCTTTCTGTCAAATATCCTTACAAAACTTCTTTTGAAATGTCTAATCAATCATGGACTTCTAAGTATAGTGCTTGTTCCCTCACAAAACCTTCTACTCTTATTAGGGAAGAATATCCCCAATGGAAGATCAAGATGATAAACTTCTACGAAGGTCTAGACATTGAATTGTACGAATCAATTCTCAACGATACTTATATACCCACAACCCTAATTCCTAGGGTTCCAGCTGCTGGTGACACTGTTGAAATTCCTACAAGACGCGTTCCAAAGCTCCAAGGAGATTGGGACGATGAAGACAAGAGATGGGTGGAAGTCAACCACAAAGTCAAAAGGCTTTTAATAATGGCTCTTCCAAACGAGATCTTTCAATCCCTTGGTGTCTGTGAATCTGCCAAGGATTTGTGGGATCAGTTGGTGAATTAGCTTGAAGGGGAATTAAAATGAAGAAGTACAAACGTGCTCAGTGTCTCAATGAGTACAATAGCTTTGAAGCTCTCCCAGATTAGTCTCTCGAGCAGACTTATCATCGTTTCAACACTCTAATCAACAAGTGCAAAAAGTGGGACATGATTAAAACTTATGAAGAGATTAATATGCTCTTCTTGAAAAGGTTGAATAGGGAATGGGGAAACCTGTCAATGTCCCTACAGGCAAATCAGGATCTGGAACGGTGGATGCTTCATGACGTCTACGACACCTTGCAAACATAAGAACAAGAGTTGCAGAAAAACAAGGTCGCTCTAGGTGGACCTCTAGCTCTAGTCTTTGACTCCAAAGAGACTGGATCTAGCCAATCATCTAGAGAACGAAGATCGAGAGATGAGAGAAGAAGAGGAAAAAAGGCTCTGGTAGTAGAAAGTGAAGATGAAGACAGAGTGTCAAGCACTAAAGATGACGACATAAGTTCCTTTGCACAATCCTTGGCACATATCACCAAGGTGTTTCAGAGGAAGTTTGGGAAGAAGGTTTTGGACAAGAAAGCCTGAAAGTCCCAAATTCTTCAATAAATCCTCATGATCACCAAGAACACAACAAATGGCAAGTCAAGAATATGAATCCTGAGAGAAAAAGTCAACAAGTTAATATTGTATATATTCTTCAAAGCTCACTAATTACAATACTAATCTCAAAATTTCTGGATTTTTAGCATATTCAACGGACTGTTCATAGATGTTCATCATCTGTTCTAGAGTTCATCAGACATTTTTCATCAATTTCATTTTAAATTCCTTATATCTTGTTGTTTGATTGTTAAAATCTTGATCATTGTGTGCGATTTTATGTTGTGAATCATTGTT
>NW_020201049.1:29607-34735 GCF_001531365.2 Cynara cardunculus var. scolymus | reverse complement strand
GAAAACTTTCTGTTCTTGTAAAACCCATAAATTTTAGAGTTTTTGATCCATTTTGCTTGAATCATTTGGAAAGTTTGTGTTTTTGATTGAAGAATCTGAGTGTAGTAGTGTCCGGATTTGATCTAATTCGGTTGTAGTCTTATCCATACTTGTTAAAGTTGTGTGTCAATCTTGTTAAAACTGTGACCGTATTTGTTGGTATCCGTCATCTCTTTGTCCGGCTTAGTTGTTATTCGGAGACTTCATTGTCCGGATTTGATAGTGTTTTTGCTCAAGTGTTTGGTTATTCGGATTACTTATTATCCGAATTAAGTGGTGTATATTTTGTTGACTTGTGATCCTGATTACTCATTGACCGTATTGAGCTTTTGACTATTTTTGTTGATCTGATTGCATATTGTCCGATTTGATAACTTTGTTGATCGGATTGCTAGTTGACCGGATTGAGCTTTGATCATATTAAGTCTTGTCTGTATTCATACATAGTGTTGTCTGGATATCTAATGCCGAAAGATTTGTCCAGATTCTCAATCTGGATAGATTTGATTTTTTTTGGAAATTTTGCTAAGTGTTATAATTCTTTTGTTAGAAGTAAGAAAGTGATTAGAGCTTAGTTCCTCGAAATTTGTGCAATTTCTTCAATCAAATCGCTGTAGATAGCTCTGATACCAAATGAAAGTCCCAAATTGTTCAATCAATCTTCTTGATCATCAAGAACACAACAAATGGCAAGTCAAGAATATGAATCTTGAGAGAAAAAGTCAACAAGTCAATATTGTATATATTCTTCAAAGCTCACTAATTACAATACTAATCTCAAAATTTTCTGGATTTTTAGCATATTCAACGGACTGTTCATGTAACGCCCCCCAAACCATACATTGCATATAACATATATATCATACATAGAATACATGTTATCTCACATATAGGTCCATAATACAAAAGTATATAAATTACATAGACCAAAAAAAAAATTCCAAAAGTACATGCTCTTGTATCCTAGCATCCAAGCTTCAATATATAGCAAAGCATATAGGGAAGTAATTCACATAATGCTCTATCCCTTATTATCATTACCTGCACACATATTTTTGAAAACACAAAAAATGAGGGTTAGACATGAATGTCTAGTGAGGTTCCCTTTTTATGTAATGCAGGGTGAAGATCACCAAAACATATATTTCAAGTACTCCATAGGTAACAAATTCTAAATCATAATCCATTTCGGTCCATCGGGCCTTTGGTTCCAAACACCACATTTTGAATTATTTTACTAAACATGACTAGAGCCCTTCTGGTTCCTTTACTAGAGCCTTTGGTTCCAAACCATACTTCTAATATATTTCAAGAACGAGGACCAGAGCCCCTCTGGTCTCTCTACCAGAGCCCCTCTGGTCTCTCTACCAGAGCTTCTGGTTTCTCGACCAGAGCCTCTGGTTGTACTACCAAAGCTTTTGGTTTAAAAGACAAGACCAACCAGAGCCCCTCTGGTCTGTTTTTCATAAAAAGATTCTAAGTATAAAATTATTTGCATTATCTTTTAAAATGTAAATTTGACACAGAGCTCGTTTCTTACAAATACAGAGCCTCTGGTTTAACTAAAACTTTGTAAAAGACTTGTATAATTTTCAACCCATTATCCAGAGCTTCTGGTTCTATATTGAGCTCCAACCAGAGCCCTTCTGGTTCCTTACAAGGAACAACCAGAGCCCCTCTGATTCCTCATAAAATGAACATTCGTATCCAAAACACTTTTATCCAAAACCAATGACCATAGGCTATATTTTCCCATAACCATAACATCAATACTACTATTTCCAATAAGAACAACATCTCTGAATCCTCAAATCATCAAGAAGAGAGAACTCCAATCTGTTGTAATCTTATTAGATATGATAGCAATAGTTATACCATGCACACACACACAACGACCATCCTTATTACTTCCATCAATCCCCTGTTTATAGCAATAGCTATCCATCACACACAACGACCATCCTTATTTCTCTTGAAATTCATATGATCTATTTCATCCAATGACAAGCTGCAGACCTTTTTGTCAGAGTGAACCTCGTTCATAGTTTTATCCAAAATCTATAGACTATTTCATCCAATGACGGAACAAAATCACATACGTCAGAGTGAACCTCGTCTATAGTGTTAACCAAATCATATTCTCAACACAGGTTTATATTCAATCCTTTCAATCCATAAGAACAATHTSTTCTTCATAAGATTTCTCAATCGTCTGTTTTTGCTTAACCCTCAAAACAAAATACCAAATCCAAACTGTTCCTTCAAACACAGTTCTTGCTCAATTCATAAAACAGTTTCTTTTAAAAACCGTTTAAACAGTTCTACTGGATTCTTTTAAATTTAAACCCATCCATATTCCATAATTTATAGAATCAAACAGTAGATAAAACTCACAATTTCTAATCGACGGTAGTTTAAAACTCACAGGTTATATCAAAATAGTAGTTAAACTCACCTTAAAATAACAGATTCTGCAGATTATCACGCAGCAAATCACAGAATCTTTAAACAACGATATTCTTCAAGAATATTTTTCAAGAACTTCTTTCAAGAACACTTTCACCGTCTTTAAATTTCTCTTGTATATTTTGTAAAATAGTGAACTGATAAGGTCCTTACCTTATCCTCTTTCTTTTATACAAAGGATGAGGCGGTTGTAAATATCTTTCAATATAAAATCATTTAGGCGGTGGAAAGATAAAATTTTATAATCAACCTTTCTTAACCATGAARGTTTGGATTATAATATTCCCACATATTATTATCATATAACCGCCTATAAACTTTCCACATGCATGCATAATATCCAATTACCACACATGTGCACATAATTCATGCATTTATCTTTAAGACAACATGCATGCTATCACATAATTCACATAATGAACACATAAATTTACCTCAACCCAGGTTTGCAGAAAACCCAGTTATAACAGTTCATAGATGTTCATCATCTGTTCTTGAGTTCATCGGACATTTTTATCAATTTCATCTTAAGTTTATTATATCTTGTTGTTTGATTGTTAAAATCTTGATCATTGTGTGCGATTTTATGTTGTGAATCGTTGTTGTTCACATAAATTTGTGTTTTCATCATTGTTTTTAAAGATTTGAAGGGTTTTTGGATAGATTCGAAAACTTTCTGTTCTTGTAAAACCCATAAATTTTAGGGTTTTTGATCCATTTTGCTTGAATCATTTGGAAAGTTTGTGTTTTTGGTTGAAGAATCCGAGTGTAGTAGTGTCCGGATTTGATCTTATTCGGTTGTAGTCTTATCCGTACTTGTTAAAGTTATGTGTGAATCTTGTTAAAATTGTGACCGTATTTGTTGGTATCCGGTCATCTCTTTGTTCGGATTAGTTGTTATTCGGTGACTTCATTGTCCGGATTTGATAGTGTTTTTGCTCAAGTGTTTGGTTAATCGGATGTCTTGTTATCCGAATTAAGTGGTGTATATTTTGTTGACTTGTGATCCTGATTACTCATCGATCGTATTGTGCTTTTAACTATTTTTGTTGACCTGATTGCATATTGTCCGATTTCATAACTTTGTTGACCGGATTGCTAGTTGGCCGGATTAAGCTTTGATAATATTAAGTCTTGTCCGTATTCATACATAGTGTTGTCTTGACATCTAATTCGGATAGATTTGTCCAGATTCTCAATCTGGATAGATTTGAAACTTTTTGGAAAATTTGCTAAGTGTTATAATTCTTTAGTTAGAAGTACGAAAATGATTAGAGCTTAGTTCCTCGAAATTCATGCAATTTCTTCAATCAAATCGTTGCAGATAGCTTTGATACCAAATGAAAGTCACAAATTGTTCAGTCAATCTTCATGATCATCAAGAACACAACAAATGGCAAGTCAAGAATATGAATCTTGAGAGAAAAAGTCAACAAGTCAATATTGTATATATTCTTCAAAACTCACAAATTACAATACTAATCTCAAAGTTTCTGGATTTTTAGCATATTCAACAGACTGTTCATAGATGTTCATCATCTGTTCTTGAGTTCATCGGACATTTTTCATCAATTTCATCTTAAATTATTTATATCTTGTTATTTGATTGTTAAAAAATTGATCATTGTGTGCGATTTTATGTTGTGAATCATTGTTGTTCACATCAATTTGTGTTTTCATCATTGTTTTTAAAGATTTGGAGGATTTTTGGGTAGATTCGAAAACTTTCTGTTATTGTAAAACCCATAAATTTTAGAGTTTTTGATCCATTTTGCTTGAATCATTTGGAAAGTTTGTGTTTTTGGTTGAAGAATCGGAGTGTAGTAGTGTCCGGATTTGATCTTATCCGGTTGTAGTCTTATCCGTACTTGTTAAAGATGTGTGTGAATCTTGTTAAAACTGTGACCGTATTTGTTGGTATCTGGTCATCTCTGTGTCGGGATTAGTTGTTATTCAGAGACATCATTTTCCGGATTTGATATTGTTTTTGCTAAAGTGTTTGGTTAATCGGATTACTTGTTATCCGAATATAGTGGTGTATATTTTGTTGACTTGATATCCTGATTACTCATTGACCGTATTCTGCTTTTAACTATTTTTGTTGACCTGATTGCATATTATCCGATTTCATAACTTTGTAGACCGTTGCTAGTTGACCGGATTGAGCTTTGATAATATTAAGTCTTGTCCGTATTCATACATAGTGTTGTCTGGACATCTAATTTGGATAGATTTGTCCAGATTGTCAATCTGGATTGATTTGAAACTTTTTGGAAATTTTGCTAAGTGTTATAATTCTTTAGTTAGAAGTAAGAAAGTGATTAGAGCTTAGTTCCTCGAAATTCGTGCAATTTCTCCAATCAAATAGCTGCAGATAGCTCTGATACCAAATGAAAGTCCCAAATTCTTCAATCAATCTTCATGATCATCAAGAACACAACAAATGGCAAGCCAAGAATATGAATCTTGAGAGAAAAAGTCAACAAGTCAATCTTGTATATATTCTTCAAAACTCAAAAATTACAATACTAATCTCAAAATTTCTGGATTTTTAGCATATTCAACGGACTGTTCATAGATGTTCATCATCTGTTCTTGAGTTCATCGGACATTTTTCATCAAT
>NW_020201049.1:25466-29392 GCF_001531365.2 Cynara cardunculus var. scolymus | reverse complement strand
CATAAATTTTAGAGTTTTTGATCCATTTTGCTTGAATCATTTGGAAAGTTTGTGTTTTTGGTTGAAGAATCCGAGCGTAGTAGTGTCTGGATTTGATCTTATTCGGTTGTAGTCTTATCCGTACTTGTTAAAGTTGTGCGTGAATCTTGTTAAAACTGTGACCGTATTTGTTGGTATCCAGTCATCTCTTTGTCCGGATTAGTTGTTATTCGGAGACTTCATTGTCCGGATTTGATAGTGTTTTTTGCTCAAGTGTTTGGTTAATCGGATTACTTGTTATCCGAATTAAGTGGTGTATATTTTGTTGACTTGTGATCCTGATTACTCATTGACCGTATTGTGCTTTTGACTATTTTTGTTGAGCTGATTGCATATTGTCCGATTTGATAAATTTGTTGACCGAATTGCTAGTTGACCGGATTGAGCTTTGATCATATTAAGTCTTGTCCGTATTCATACATAGTTTTGTCTTGACATCTAATTCGGATAGATTTGTCCAGATTCTCAATCTGGAAAGATTTGAAACTTTTTGGAAATTTTGCTAAGTGTTATAATTCTTTAGTTAGAAGTAAGAAAGTGATTAGAGATTAGTTCCTCGAAATTCGTGCAAATTCTTCAATCAATTCGCTGCAAATAGCTCTGATACCAAATGAAAGTCCCAAATTGTTCAATCAATCATCATGATCATCAAGAACACAACAAATGGCAAGTCAAGAATATGAATCTTGAGAGAAAAAGTCAACAAGTCAATATTGTATATATTCTTCAAAGCTCACAAATTACAATACTAATCTCAAAATTTTTGGATTTTTAGCATATTCAACGGATTGTTCATAGATGTTCATAATCTGTTCTTGAGTTCATCGGACATTTTTCATCAATTTCATCTTAAATTCCTTATATCTCGTTCTTTGATTGTTAAAATCTTGATCATTGTGTGCAATTTTATGTTGTGAATCATTGTTGTTAACATAAATTTGTGTTTTCATCATTGTTTTTAAAGATTTGATGGATTTTTGGATAGATTTGAAAACTTTCTGTTCTTGTAAAACCCATAAATTTTAGAGTTTTTGATACATTTTGCTTCAATCATTTGGAAAGTTTGTGTTTTTGGTTGAAGAATCCGAGTATAGTAGTGTCCGGATTTGATCTTATTCGGTTGTAGTCTTATCCGTACTTGTTAAACTTGTGTGTGAATCTTGTTAAAACTATGAACGTGTTTGTTCGTATCCGTCATCTCTTTGTCTGAATTAGTTGTTATTCGGAGACTTCATTATCCGGATTTGATAGTGTTTTTGCTCAAGTGTTTGGTTAATCGGATTACTTGTTATCCGAATTAAGTGGTGTATACTTTGTTGACATGTGATCCTGATTACTCATTGACTGTATTGTGCTTTTGACTATTTTTGTTGACCTGATTGCATATTGTCCGATTTGATATCTTTGTTGACCGGATTGCTAGTTGACCGGATTGAGCTTTGATCATATTAAGTCTTGTCCATATTCATACATAGTGTTGTCTAGACATCTAATTCGGATAGATTTGTCCAGATTCTCAATCTGGATAGATTTGAAACTTTTTTGGAAATTTTGCTAAGTAAGAAAGTGATTAGAGCTTAGTTCCTTGAAATTCGTGCAATTTCTTCAATCAAATCGCTGCAGATAGCTCTGATATCAAATGAAAGTCCCAAATTGTTCAATCAATCTTTATGATCATCAAGAACACAACAAATGGCAAGTCAAGAATATGAATCTTGAGAGAAAAAGTCAACAAGTTAGTATTGTATATATTTTTCAAAGCTCACTAATTACAATACTAATCTCAAAATTTCTGGATTTTTAGCATATTCAACGGACTGTTCATAGATGTTCATCATCTGTTCTTGAGTTCATCTAACGTTTTTCATCAATTTCATTTTAAATTCCTTATATCTTGTTGTTTGATTGTTAAAATCTTGATCATTGTGTGCGATTTTATGTTGTGAATCATTGTTGTTCACATAAATTTGTGTTTTCATCATTGTTTTTAAAGATTTGAAGGGATTTTGGATAGATTCGAAAACTTTCTGTTCTTATAAAACCCATAAATTTTAGAGTTTTTGATCCATTTTGCTTGAATCATTCGGAAAGTTTGGTTTTTTGGTTGAAGAATCCGAGTGTAGTAGTGTCCGGATTTGATCTTATTTAGTTGTAGTCTTATCCGTACTTGTTAAAGTTGTGTGTGAATCTTGTTAAAACTGTGACCGTATTTGTTGGTTTCCGGTCATCTCTTTGTCCGGATTCGTTGTTATTCGGCAACTTCATTGTCTGGATTTGATAGTGTTTTTGCTCAAGTGTTTTGTTAATCGGATTACTTGTTATCCGAATTAAGTGGTGTATATTTTGTTGACTTGTCATCCTGATTACTGATTGACCGTATTGTGCTTTTGACTATTTTTGTTGGCCTGATTGTATATTGTCCGATTTGATTACTTTGTTGACCGGATTGCTAGTTGACCGGATTGAGCTTTAATCATATTAGGTCTTGTCCGTATTCATACATAGTGTTGTCTGGACATCTAATTCGGATTGATTTGTCCAGATTCTCAATCTGGATAGATTTGAAATTTTTTTGGAAATTTTGCTAAGTGTTTTAATTCTGTTGTTAGAAGTAAGAAAGTGATTAGAGCTTAGTTCCTCGAAATTCATGCAATTTCTTCAATCAAATTGCTGCAGATAGCTCTGATACCAAATGAAAGTCCCAAATTGTTCAATCAATCTTCATGATCATCAAGAACACAACAAATGTTTTGATCTTGACAGTGACTTTATGTTGTGATCTGTTTTGAGACATGCTGTGATCGGTTTTGACTTATAACAGTTTGAGAGGATTTAGTCATATGATGTGTCTGTTTTAGCTATATGCAGTGTGTGGTTTAGTAAGTACAGGGTACACACAGTTTCTGGTTTAACAGTGCACACACAGTTTATAGTATTGCTGCCACATGTTATGTAACAGGTTGGTGTGGAATTGTTGATGTAGAAACAACAGTTTGAAACAACAGCAATTAGACTGTTTTGACAACAGTTTTGAAGCTGAGATATTACTGGTTCATTGTGAAAAACAGCAACCGAGGTGAAGTAAACTGTTTAGTATTGAGTTTGAAACCGAAGCAGGTTTGATAGTCAATATTGATTACAGTCCAGCTAAACAGGTACATTGTTTTTAACTTTGTCCATTATACTGAAACAGTAGCAGCAACAAGTTAATTGCTTGACAGATTGTGAATCAAAAAGATTGATTGTCAAAGGTATTTGATTGATTTTGTTTGGAATAGCAGATTTAATTCTTAAACTATTGTTGTGACAGGTACATCAAAGTACATTTTGCAAGGTTTTCAGGCATAGCGAGGATTGGCTTTGTGGAATTAACATCAAGTCACAGTAGCCCAAATGAAGCAACTGATAAGCGTAGCATACAAGTGGATTTTTGGATAGACTTACGAGGGCAGATAGATCATTTTTTTTAAAGTGTAATATATGTATTGTAAAGAGTTGATACTGTTTGATTTGGACTTAGAATCAGATTTTTGGACTTGGTTTATTGTTTTTGGACTGTTTTTGGTGTCTTAGTTTATTTGTGTTTAGATTTTCTTTTTGGATCATTGTATATCTGTTTTCAGTGTTTGTGTTCTTATTTCTTTTTCACTGATTTCACTGCATAGATCCTTAACTGATCAATTTTTTTTTAAAATGGCAGATATTCTAAAGAAGGAGAATCAAGAATTGAGAGCTAAGATTGCTGAACTGGAAAAGAACATCGAGAGTTATAAGGAGAAAGATTCTCAGATGAATGATGAGATAATTCATCAACCTTGCAATATACAGATTAATAAGATGAAAATCTATATTCAAAATTACCAGCAGGCATTAAAATCAGAAAAAGA
>NW_020201049.1:23788-24849 GCF_001531365.2 Cynara cardunculus var. scolymus | reverse complement strand
TCCTACTCTGATTTTAGAACAAAAAGTGGCTCAGCTGGAAAATACTTTAAAAGAAGAAAGACTTTCYTTTAATAATAAAAAACAAGAGTTTTTAAATAAAATTGAATCTTTAGAAAACTCTGTTAAGAAAATGGAACAAGATGAGTCTGAATATTTCTCGTACGATAAATCTTTAAGTGAAACTAATGACTCAGAAGAGATAAATGCTTTTAATGATGAAATAAATTTTTCGAATATTTTAAATTCAGATGTTTGTTTAGACGATGAAGTTGATAAGTTTAATTTTACAAATGATTTACCCAGTCATGAAGATTTCATAGTTAAAAACAATATGACTGAGGATTCTGATTTACCTTCAGACTTTTCAAATAATTCTAATGAAAAACCTGTTTCCGAGGAAGTTTACTATAAAAAGATTAGAACCAAAAAGAATCCAAGGAAACAGCAGAAAAAGCTTACAAAGAAAAAGAAAGTTCGAAATTCAAGTAAAACTGATAATTTTCTTTTTYCTTTTTCAGATAATTCGTTGAAGATTAAACAGTATTGGAGAGTAAAAGAAGAACTTAAATCATCTACTCAACTGAAGAAGAATAATTTTACTAAATCCGTATTAAATGATTCGAAATTGAATAGTTCTATAACAAGATATTCAGTTGATGAATTATATGATATCGGAAATAGTAAAAATTATTGTTCTCGGAGTGTGGTAAATGAATTATTTCAGTCTTTTACTTCTTTTAGACCATACCATTTAATGCATTATGTGCTATCTTTTGTATCTAAAAGTGTTGAAAAGAAAATATCTTATAGAAATAAACGGTTTGGAAGTTACAACATACCCCAACCCAATTCTAACAAAATAAGACCCAAGTTCATTTGGGTACCAAAATCTACTTGATCTGATTTTGCAGATGTGTCAAATTTATACTGATCAGAATATCATTTCAATGATACACCGATGCAGGGGGCGTTGTAATTTAGTTCAAACTAAGGTTTCTAAACACCCAGTTTAGAACCCGAGCTTAAATTTTAAGGCTTCTAAACATCCAGTTTAGAACCCG
>NW_020201049.1:3547-21836 GCF_001531365.2 Cynara cardunculus var. scolymus | reverse complement strand
TGAAGATTCTTTGAAGATCACATCTTGTACAATGTTTCTGAAGAATGTTTTTGATCTACATTGTCAAAAGAGAAGATCACCGTGATTCTACATTCGAGGGGGAGAATRCTAGAAGATCTTTCTCAACAATTGATTGATTGAAGATTTCAAGTTGAAGATTTCATTTTGAAGAAGACATATTGTGCATAATGTTTCAAAGTTCAAACAAGGACTCAAAGCGCATATTTTTCTTTCAAGTCTSAATACAAAGGGGGAGAATGTTAGGACTGAAAAATCAGTATTAATTGTATTCGTCTTRAAAGTTTATAAATAGTCTATAATTGTAAAAAGTCAGCGTGTTTGACTTTTCTTATAGAAGTTTGACTTTGACTTTGTTAGTTAGTTTGACCATATAAATAGTGGTTAGTGTTTTGTAATTAGTGTAAGGAGGAGCTCATTTGTAATAATCATACGTATTAAGAGAGTTGACCATACTTTGAATGCTTTGACCTTTTCTCTTAAAGTTCATCTTAGTGTTCTTACATGAATTATCAGATCTGCCATGATTGTTGTGATTACATGAAGATTGATCAGTGAATGTGGACTCACATGAATCTTGAGAGAAAAAGTCAACAAGTCAATATTATATATATTCTTCAAAGCTCACTAATTACAATACTAATCTCAATTAAGCTCTAATCACTTTCTTACTTCTAACAAAAGAATTACAAAGACTAATCCTATTTATAGGATAAACCAAATACAAAATATTAAAGGAGAAACTTCAAGATTGAATACAACACTTAAGCTCAAAACTCAAACCCAACATTTCAACAAAGGCAGTAGAAGCGATAGGAGAAGATATAGTGGGTACGAGCCAAAGAATCCTCCATCTCAATTAATCAAGAACGAGGAAGAACAGCTAGACAAGAATAAGCATGATGTTCGGTGCTTTAGATGCGGAAGAACAGGCCACTACTCAAAGGAGTGCAAAGACCCTCTAGTGAAAGACGAACTATACTATAAAAATAACTACAAGTACAATCGGCCCTAGAGGAGCCTCATGGCCGAACAAGAGAATTGGGTCTCTAACTCTAATCAAAAGAAGAGGACCAAGCTCACTTATGTGGTATAGCTGTTGACAATGATGCAGAAGAGTCTGGATCCAGCTCCGACTCTTAGGTATGTTGTACCTCTGGCTATTCCTATTCTAAACTGAAGCAAACATCTCTTCTTTAACCCAAGATTTTGTAAAACTACAACAAAAACTCTTTGACGAAAAAGAAAAAAGAAAAGCTTTTGAAAAAGCAAATATTTTCTTTGAACGAGAAACAGAGATTTTGTCTATAGAAAAGGAGGAGCTTTCTGTGGAGAAAGATAGATTTTTTAAAACAAAACTCTCCACATAAAATAGTCTAGAAACAAAGTGCTTAGAGCTGAAAAAAGGCCATTTAGAAAAAAGACAAAGAATTAATAGAGAAAGAGCGTGACAGATTAAATTCTCTAGCCTTGAACAATTATTTTCAAAAAGAAAGAGAATTCTTACACCAGAGCTTGCAAAGAAAAGAGCTCTTGTTTAAAAAGTATCAAGATGCTCAGCAGGTGTATGAAAAGATAAATTCTCAATAGGATAAAGTAGGAATAGGATATACAGACCTAGACCTCACCTGGAAGAAGAAATCTACTATTGAGTCTGTGTTTCGTTTTGGTGCAGAGCACAAACCCGATTTTCCAGCTCTGCCTAAAACCTCACCATTTAAAAGATGTAAACTTGAATATGGGGCCACAGCTCGAAAACTCAAGTTCAAAAACATTTCTTACTCTTCTAAAAAGTATGCATCCAGTTGATTTAAATAGCATACATAAGACAATTTTTTTTTTGTTTTCGTACCCACAATCCTGTGCATTTGAAGTCAAATGGTGATGAAATTAAACCTAAACCAGAAGAGATCAGAAGTTCATCGAAAGATGATTTTTCAAAATTCTGGATCCAATATTGATAGATGAATTTATAAAGAAGGTAAGACAAGGCTTTGAGCAAGATCTGCTTGAAGCCTTGCATCATCCCTCCGTATCTCATGCAAACGATTCTGAGAGTAATTCCTCGGAGATATTTGGAAATTCCTCATCTATGCAACTGTGACAACCGGGATTTAAGGCAACAATGGTTGAGGTAATCCTTATGTGATTATTTTGTGAATATGTGATAATATGCATATTTATTCGTAAGGATGATTATATGCATAAATAAATACATGGATCATATATATATATGTATATATATATATGCACGAATGTGATACTATGCATATATGAGAATTGTTAAAATATATGTGTATGCATATTCTTGGTTAAGGAAGAGAGGTATTTTAATATTAAACCTCCACCGCCTAGAGAATTTAATAATAATAAACCTCCCACCGCCTTTATAAGTTTTATAATATTAATTACTTCACCGACTATGACAAAATATATATAAAGGAGATAATATCAATCTCATCTTTTGGGGGAGATCTTTATGAAAAAGGAAAGAGTGTGTGGCGGTGAAGATGTGTTCTTGAAAGAAAACCTGCATAAAAGTGATTTGAAGATTCCGTGTTGATTATTTGAAGCTTTGCTTTGTGAACTATCTTTAAATCTGTGCTTAAGGTGAGTTTTGTTATTAATATTTCTTATATGTTGACATTCGAAATATATAGATTCCAGTAGATGATTTTACGAATAAAAAGGGAAATTGTTTATCATGTTAAGTTGTGTTTATGAATCTGGGTTTTTGAAACTGTTCTTGAAATATAAAGAATTGTTGGTTCTTGAGTTTCTAAGTTTTGAAATAAAACTGTTTTGAAACTATTATTTGTTAAAACTATAGAGGATGTTCCTTCAAGGCGATTGTGACTTCGGTCTGTCTTGATTGGAAATAATCTATAGATTTTGATGAGGAAATAAGCGTGGCATATCAAGGAGAGGTGTACATTCAGATATAAGGGTGGCATATCAAGGAGAGGTGTACCTTTGGATATAAGGGTGACATTTGTTTGTGTGACCATTATTATAGCTCTTACTGTTATATCTCTTAAGATTGCAATAGTTTTGAGTTCTATTTTTCTTTGTGATTTGAGGACTCAGGAATGTTGCTCTTATTGGAAATAATTGTAATGATGTTATTGAGAAGGGGAAAATTTTGGGTTATGGCCAAAGGTTTTGGATAACCATGCTTTTGACAAAGTGTACGAGTTATGAGGAACTAGAGAGGCTCTAGTTGTTCCTTGAAAGGAACCAGAGGAGCTCCGATCATTCCTCAAGTAGAACCAGTGGGCTTTGGATAATATCTGTCTATGATACAAGTCATTTACAAAACTTTTACCTGGACCAGAGGCTCTGTATATATTGTATAGAAGCTTTGTGTCAAATATTGTATTTCAAATTATTCATAGGACTTCTTGCTCTTATTTAAACTTAGAAAATTATTTATATAAAATGACTTAGGCAAAGAAAGACAAACGAGAGGGGCTCTGGTTGTTCTTTACAACTTAACTGGAAGAACTCTGGTTGGCTTTTGTAGATGAACCAGAGGCTCTGGTTAGTAGAACCAGAGTCTCTGGACATGCGAAGGATTATAAATAATACTCTACACACATATATACTTGGGAAAAATATTTACATTCATCCTATATACTTGATTTTGTAATTATATGAATGTTAACTTGAAAAGGAGCTCTAGTTGATATAACCAAAAGCTCTGTTCAATGGAGCTAGAGGGACTCTGGCCTTGCTGTATGATGAATAAAATATTTCTAAGTCAAGTTTGGTCCTTACAACCAAAGGGATGCTGGTCATTGTGAAATATGAGTTTATATTCTAATTATATGAAAAGTTGATTTTAAATAATGTTTTGGTGATCTTCACCTTACAACTACAAGGAAAAAGGGATCTCACTAGACCTTTAGGTCTAACCCTCATTTTTTTCTTCCAAATATATATTGCAGAAACAGTTGAGTACCATGATAGTAAAAGGAAAGGGAAAATGTAATTTGTTTCCTTATGTGCATAACTATATGAAGATCAACCTATGGATGTGTTTAGTTTTGAAGTTGTATGTTATTTAGTACAAGGAACTTGTATTTTGGAATTTTTGGATTATGTACTTTGTACTTTAGTTTCTTGTACTATGGGACCAAAGTGGTGTAATGCATGTATTTCTTTGGATGAATTATGTGTTATATGAAATGTGAGATGTGGGGTGTTACAATAACAGAAGGATGAAGGCATTGATACATGTTTAGGAAAATCTCAAAATCTCAATGAAACCTCTACAACTCAAAATCCATGCAAGGATTTTCTTGACTCTGACTCAGAATCAGAGGTGGACTCGAGTTCAAAGTAAATTGGGACAGAGATAGTGGAACCAGGACCAAAAGTTAATAAACTTCAAAATGGGATATCAAATAAATCTGTTCCAGTAATGGAGCAAAGGAAAAGGATTCCCATGTGTTCTGATTTCGTGGACATGTGTTTAAAAGCCAAATCTTCTCTGGAGCTCGAGAAGGAAAACAAGGCTAAGAAATCTAAATCTACCACCTCTGCATCTAAATTTTTGATGTCCAAAAATCAAAAGCCAATAAAGTTCACTCCGGAACAGAAAGAAAAGTCCGCTTCTATTTCAAAATTAAATTCCTCTATTTCAGAGAGGCCTCTGAAGGCCAAAGGAGTAAAAGGGGAGAAAGGAAGGCCAGAGAAGACAAAGGCCAATTTTTCTAAACAATAGAAACTAGATAGGAAGTTCATTCGAACAAACAATGCTAGGAACGGTTATAATAATTTGTTTTATGAATCCAATGAATCGTTTTGTCATCAAAATTATGTTCATACTTGCAAATGTCTTTCTCTGATGCAACAATTAAAGCAACAACTTTCTAGTCCCAATTGCCTTTTCTCTGTGTCATCAAATAATAAATTCAAAAGGACCCAGAAGAAGAGAACTCCTAAGGCTAAATCTAGCAAACCAGACCGCAAGTCCAGAAAATCAGGTGTTGAGGCAGACCCTTTCCATAAACCAAAAGTCGAGACTCCAAGGCCTAATCATCGAGGACTCATCATGTAATGGGTACCTAAATCCCTATAATTTGTTTTGCAGAAGCCGCATATGGACATCTGGTTCCTTGACTCCGGATGCTCAAGACACATGACCAGCAACAAAAAGTTACTCTCCTCATTCAGAGATAAAATTGGAGGACGAGTGACTTATAATATGCAAGGTGAAATCAAAGGCTATGGAGATCTTCATCAAGGTAAGATTTCTCTCTCCAAAGTTGCTTATGTTTCTGGGCTTAAGCATAACCTTATGAACATAAGTCAACTCTGTGATTCTGGCTATAATATCAAGTCCCAAAAGGAATCTTGTTTAATATTGCAAGAATCAGGTCAAGAGTTGCTAAGAGTCAATCGTAAGGGTAATCTATACCTTATGAACTTTTTACCTAGAGATAACTCATATACTATTTATCTCGTATGTTGTAAATGTGAAGAAGCATGGCTCTGGACCACAAGCTCTCTCACTTAAATTTTCAAAATATAAAGTTCGAAAAACAACCTGGTTTTCAAAATATAGAGAAACTTGTGAAAAACAACCTGGTTGACGGCTACCAGCTATAATGTTCGAAAAGGACCATCTCTGTTCTTCCTGCAAAATGGGAAAACTCAAAAGAGCGTCCTATAAGGCAAAGACAAATGCGTCCTGCGTTAGACCTTTGCACATGTTTCATGTGGACCTTTGTGGTCCAATCTCTGTGCAGAGTCTGTTAGGAAAGAAGTATATGTTGATCCTCTCTCTCATTGATTTGATGATAATCCCTTTTACCTATTACGAAGTACTATGTTTCTGTACTCTCAGTTCCAGCGATCATCATTGAGTCTGTTTAGTGATCGCTAAAACATGTATTGTAAATTCTACAACGACAACGATACTTCAAGAAGAGAAAAATCACACCAAAGAACTTTCAGTGAAAGTCAAAGACTGAGACTGAAGATTAGTGACTGCTGCGTTCATGATCTGAAGCAGCATTCTGTGATTACAACCTGGTCAACATATGTGTGAAGACTGCCCTAGCCTCAGTGAATGCTGAAGAGACCTTCAGTGTTATTCCAACATTCAATGATCAAATGAAGCTTGTTGTGCAAGATTGTTTTTGTCTTGTCCTTCCACACACAGAGGACAAACCCATACCCTTTCTAGAGTATAGTACGGTAAAAAGCCGACTAGTTGACTCTATTACCCACCAACTCCAGGAAAAGATGTCTGCTCATTAATAGACAACTGTACTATTCACATAGCAAAGGACAAACTTTCCTCCAAAAGCTTGAAGCATGTTCAAACCCTTCTAAATTGCATTTAATGCAATGGGTATAAATAGACGAGTGCTCTCTCCATACGTAGATGCGCAAACACACGCATATAATCTCTCATCTAAAGGAAAACTTACGCTTATTTTCAAGCAAGTTAGAATCCCTCTCAAGTATTCTAAAATTAGATTGTTTTGGGTAGGTTTTCCTTACATTGTCTATTTCCGCATACAATCTGTAAAAATCTGTATTGATCTTTATTTATCAATATATATTTTTTAAATCTGAAAGTTTTCTGTGTTTGTATTCATCCCCCTGTAAAATCCATTTTTCTAATATGCCTTAACTTTATTCTTAAATGTGATGTAAATGTTGGAATACCCTTGAATATGTTTGAGTAAGATTTAGGAGTGGTTATATGTTAAGAAATCAAAGTACGTTGCGTTTTGACTGGTATGTGTGAAAATATCATTTTTCCGGTATGGTTTTGAGCACTGGGTTTGAACTGAAGAGTTTTATAGAATTTGAAGGTTTGGAAATAAGTTTAAAATCATTTGGGAAGTAATAGAAGTGTTGTAGACTGTTTACGCGATTCCGATGATAAAGTGAAATAATGGAATTAAGAAAAGTATAATGTCTAAGTTACAAATAAGAAAAATTGCTTCTATTGGGAGATATTTTCTCCAATATTTTTATTTTAAGTTATATATTATCTCTTTACGAATACATAGGCGAAAACCTCATCAAAAACGGAGTTCCGAGGGAAAAGTTATGCAATTTTTAGTGTTTAGTAGTCAAAAAGGGTACCAAACCGGGTCAACGCTACCCAACTCGAGTTTAAGTCGTGAAAAAACCCCAAAACAGCCCCATTTTACCCACATTTCACCCAAAATCAATACTTGGTGTCCTATGGTGAGAACACACACACTTGGGAGCTAATCTAACCCTAAATCAAGTGATTTAACAAGATTTTTGAAGGATTTGTGAAGAAATCAAAGTTAAAACTCACCTCCTAGTCTTGTTTTTGTTTTGTACATAAATTGATTAGTTTTGAGTCCATGCATTTGATGATTTAGTAATGAAATTATGTTAAGATTAAGTGTTTTTATCTGTTAGTATGTGAAATTCATGGATGGATTGTAAGATTTCTTGAAATGTATAATGTAAACTCAAGAACATGTGTTGACTTTTAGGAGTCAAAGTGAAATATGAAGAAATTGGTAGGAAATTGATGTTATAATCAAGTTTTATGATTGATTTATTTTGTAATATGGTAAAAATAAGCGAATATATAAATTTGGAATTGATTGGACTAGTACTGGTCATGTTTTTGGATGAAAAATGGATGTTTTGAGCATATGTCAACATGGTTACAGCCCTGTCTCTGAAAAATCATAGAAAATCGTATAAATCTCATAAAATTATGTATAAATAGGCCGTGAAAAGGTAAGAGAAAGGATAAAACTTATCTTTAGAGGTTAAATGGTGATTTTGAGTTGTAAATGGTCAAAATAGGTCTGCAAGTTGAATGGAATTCAAAGTAGAGTGCCTTAATTTAAATGAGATTTGTATGAGTTCTTAATGTGCATCACTAATGAGACTTTGAATATGACTTCCAGGGATGATTTAATATCGTAAGGAAGTCATGGAGATGGTTTTCAACTGTTACATTGGAATTGGGATTCGACCACTCGTTTTGGCATTCGGTTTAATACAGCCGAATTGTAATGTGAGTTTACTTTGATATATGTCTATTATGTGCTATTTGTACTATCCTTATGGTCTTGATACTTGTTATACCGCGATCACTCCTTGTAATGGTTTGTTTGTTACTTTGTTCTTGTGTTGGGTGCCGATTGTCGAGTACCTTTGGATCCGGGTGAGACAACCGGAGGGGTTTCTCCCTACTCATCTATCCGAGGATGGAGGATGGTTATTGCAGGAAGATGAGTAGAGGTTTTGTACACCATCCGGGAGTGGAGGAACACAGATTGGTTAGTCAAACCTAATGTTTGTTGGTTGTTTCTGTACATAAATTGTTGGTTAATGTAATAGCTATGCATAGCATGATTATGAGTATCTGATATGTTTGTGGGATAAGGTCATGTGATCGAGTACTCGTTGAATGTTTATTGTCTTTGTTGTTTTCTTGAGAACATATGCTTTGATAGCACATGCCTTTGATGATAATTGACTCTTGTACTCATTGGCTTCCCTTGTATGTGAACTTATGTGAGACATGATGCACAAGATATCCATTTAAACTCACTAAGCTTTGTTATCTTGTCCTTCTAGTGGTAAACATTTCAGGAAAATAGGATAAGGGTAAAACAAAAGTTGTTTGACCGTTGACTCTTCATGTCGAAAGCAAGGATCGTCATGTTTTGGTACATGGTAGTTTATACTTTTGGGTAGTACTTGTATCGTTGTCACTTTTTTCGGGTTGATATTTTCCCCGATGAACACTCTTTGCTATTTTAGATGCTAATGTTGGTACAAAACTTATCTTTTGATGGTATATACTTATATCCCGTATTTTGTTGAGATTTGCCTGGTAATTGAATGTTGGTCCCTAGAAAGGGGGCGGGGTGAATACAAACACAGTAAACTTTTCAAATTTAAAATATATATTGATAAAGAAGAATCAATACAGGTTTTACAAGATTGTTTGCGGAAAGATAAGGTAAATATAACCTATCTAAACAATCACACAAGTTCTTAGCAAATAGAAATGATTTGTTGTAAGAGACAGAGAAGGAAGTTAGTTCTTTCTGGGTAAGAACTATTTAGAATACTAAAAGGGATTCTAATTTGCTTTTAAAGATAAGCATATTGTGTTCTTAGATGTGTGTTCTTTCACATATGAACGTAAGTTAGGGTTCAAGAGATATCTTTGCGTGGAGATAGAACAAATCTATTTATACCCATTGCATTAAATGCACATTTAATGCAATGCAGTAGGGTTTAAACACGTATCAAGCCTTTAGAGAAAGACTTGTCCTTTGCTACAGTGAATAGTATAAAAAATCCAATTCATGAGAAGACATCCTTTCATGGAGTTGGTGGGCAATAGAGTCAACTAATCGGCCCCGTACCGTACTATACTCTAGAAAGGGTATGGGTTTGTCCTTTATGTGTGATCGCTAAATGCTAGAATTACCTGAAGGTCTCTTCAGTATTCGCTGAGGCTTTCAGCAGTCTTCACACATGTGTAGACCAGGTTGTAATCACCTAATACCATTTCAAATCACATACTTGCCAGTCCTTAATCTCCAGTTTTCAGTCTTAGACTTTTGCTGAAGGTTCTTTGGTGTGAGTTTTGTCTTCTTGATGTATCGTTGTTGCTGATAGATTTACATTACATCTTCTCAACGATCACTGAACTGACTCAGTGATGATCGCTGGAACTGAAAGACAGAAACAAAAGTACTTCGTATAAGGTAAAAGGGATTATCATCAAATCATTGAGAGAAAGGATCAACAATCTCCCCCTGTTTGATGATAACAAGACAACATAAAGAAAGTTGTCTTATCAAATAACAGTAAGGAAATAAAGTACTTGTGCCTTTTAACTGTTTTGGGATCTTGATCAGTGAGTCAGTCTTTACTTAGTAAATTTTCTTAAATCAAAGAAAAATTTTAAAAAAGGGAAACTGAAACTGAAAACATATTCACTGACTTATAGATTGTCAGTGAATGTAAGAGTAACACTAGAACTCATAGACTAGTGTCCCTATTACTCTTTTCAGCGATTTTTTCAGTGATGCACAAAAATACTTATATTAAATTCAAAAAAAAAATATTACAAGTGTTTCAGTACATGTCTAGACTTAAAAAAGAATAAGAATAATCACTGAAGTAGACATAATAAATAATTTCTTTAGTGAAAGAGCGAAGTACAAAAGAAATCACTAAACTAAGTTGTTCAGATTAATGTAACCACGTACATCTTCTCCGAGCTTCTTTCGACGTCGAAATTCTTTCTGATCCTTACGTCCATCGCTTCACCAAATACATCATCATTCATCCACTAGCGAAGATATACCAGATGTTCCATTGGGCAGAGATACAATTCAGACATTCTTTAAAAGCTGATTTTGCCATCATAGTTAAGAAAAATAATTCCTTTCTCAGGCTTGAAGTGCACAGTGTTGGGTACATAGGGACCGTTCGCTGGCAGTGAGAGATTCAACATAAAGATGTCTGGATTCTTTGAAGCCTTTAAGACTTCATCTAAGGATAACTTTGTTTCATGTTCATTCCTCAGGGATGGTCCATCATTAGGGTTATAAGGTCTTTTTCTTCTTCCTTCTTTCTTTAGTGTTGGCACTTCAGGGACTGCGACATATCTGGACACTTTCTTGAGCGACTCGTTGATGATGTCTTCGATAATCGTCCTATGTCTTGACTTTGAGGGCTGAATGGATTGTCGGATCTCCATCCATTCTCTATAGCCATAATTACCAAGATAGGAGGGATACTAGACTCACAGCCTCGAAATTTTCCCTGGTGATGAGAGTGGAGAGCAACATCCAACCATATTTTGATCGTCCGCTGATGCTGGCGCTCTTGATAGGGTGAGGAATGATCTTCTTATTTATGCTTGCTTCGATCAAATGCTTATCCTGCTCAGCCAGCTTCAGGTTGTTCTCGTGCTCAGCTTCTACAAGAGATAGGAGCTTAGCTTGGGCTTGGACAGTAGTCACCTTCTTTTTGGACTTTCTATTGGGAAGAACTTTGGCGGCATGGGACTTGGCCAGCTTTAAGCTGTCCTCAGTCTGCTTTTTGAAGTTCTAGTTCTTCCTCGGCCTTGAGGGCCTCGACTCTTTTAGTTTCTGTCAGGAAGTCGAACTCACCACAACTAGAGGTATGAAGAGGGATTTTTACTCTAGTCTGGTCAAGTGACCCCTTGAGCTGAGTCATCTGCTGGTCGGTGGGAGTGCTGTGGGTAGGGTTCTCAAGGACCCATTCCAGCCGACCGCATGTAGTAGATGGTATCTCAAGCTGGAGGTGATAACTACCTAAGAAGAGGAGTCTTAAAACAAGGGTTGGGTAGTTTGGAATAATACCTTTAAGTTCCCATCTTCAGTGATGCCTTTGCCTTTCCACATAGGGTCTTGGTTCGCTTCAGGTGCTGGCTCTTCTTCCCTTTGCTCCCCCTAGGATGCGGAATCCTTGAGGGGAACTCCTTTGGTGGCAGCGGAAGGACGCTGGTACTGGATGGTGAAGTCGTCATCATCATCATCATCATCGTCGTCATCCAGGTCACTGCCGGAGTCAGGGAGATCAGGAGAGTCTCATTCCTCATCATCATCTTCATCTTCCACATCACCAGCAACAGGTACAGATGTGGTGGGAAGGTCATCATCACTAGTTTCAGCTCGGATGGTATCAACGTCCTCAACTATAGCAGCTTCACTGGAGGTTGGGTTATCGTAGAGAACGTCAGCTTCAGCTTCAGTTCTAGGAGCTTCAGCTTCAGCTTCATTGTTTGATGGTCCAGCAACATTAGACCTCATCTCCCCCTCTCTGCGATGGCTTGAGAGCATAAGCCAGAGATTTGGTCAACATTGTGGATTTGAAGTACCATCATCTCTTCTATCCACGTCAGAGCATTGGCTAGGCTGATAGTTACTTCACGCGCTTTGTTTAGCTGGGCGCAGTCATCAACAGAGAAAGGCATTGTAGGCGCTGAACTGGTCGATTAAAGGCAGCCAGAACTTGTTGCAACAACTCCGCTTGCTGAAGAGAGTGAGCCAATGCATCATCAATATTGCTTGTGAGAGCAGCAATAGCCTCAGCAGTCGCTCTTACAACATCTTGAAGAATGGGGAGTTGGCTCTTTACGTCTTGGACTTCAGCCTTGATGGCTGAGAGGTTTGTATCAACATCTTTTCTTTGAGGCATGTTCTTATGGACTTCGTCCATCTTCAGTCTCGATGTCTGGGATGATTAGCTTGACATCCATTGTCATGTCGTACTCCTCTTCATTCATAGCCTGAGCATTAGGTAGACTTGAAAAAGAGTGTCAGTGAGTAAGAGGAAGCTCTTGGTTGGAAGAAATAAAGGGGTAGGAGTGTGAAGTGTTTAGTGGTGGTGGCACTGATATTCACACATTTAGTCATTTGAGTCACTGAGGCGGTTGGTAGAGGTGCCACTGATACGATAGTGATATCAGAAATCACTGAAGAGCTTGGAAGGCTAATTGAAGGTGCCTTGGGGGTAACACTTATTTCAATAACTGAGACCTTTTGAAAGGCCACAACTAGAGATGTGGTTATCCCCTTTTTGGCTCTCTAAGGAGAACCAAAAGTTGGTTGCACTGGACGTTTGGAAGAAGTGGTTGTGGTGGCTGGGTTAGACTTGGGGGGGAGTTCCCTTGTCTTGGCCATTTGAGGAGGAGAAGGATGGAAGGAAGAGAATTGCACCACTGAAGATAGTACAACATCTCCATCTCTGAGCTTGTGATCCATAATCCTTGATCCAAGCCTGAAGACAAGAAGATTACATTCCTTTGAGTATTTTTAACAAATGATTTTGGCAAATACCATTGAGAGGAATCTGGTGTAGGGAACCACTTTCTCCCTCTAGCGCTTGTTCAGCTTCAGCACCAGGTCGTCGAAGATGACGACAACGTAGTTGATCGGGCGAGGTTGGATCGTTGAAACACCTATGGTGAGAGCGACACGGGAATCCTGATCCTGTCCACCAGTCTTTCCACCCATGGACTGGATGAAGTAGGAAAAGAGGTATTGCCAAACCGCTGACATGCGGTTCTTCTCAATCTTTTACAGCGACTTGAGGGGCTCGCTGGAGTCCTTCTTCATTGGCCATTACTAGCCAATGTCACCGAGGCAGACGATGATCTCAATAGTGAAGGGTTCGCTGGCAAAAGAACCCTTGGGGAATCGAAGAGCATGTCTTAGAGTGGCCATGCCAAAGCTGATAGTCATCCTGTTGAAGGTGAAGGAGATTTTCTCCACCTGACGACCGTTCTTTTCCTCTTCTTGCCCCACCTCAACAGTCATCTAGAACTGCTGAAGGGCCTCCCTAACCATGACAGGTTCATGGTTGAGAGCATAAGTGAGTGGGGACATACGGAGGAAAACAGCAACATCCTCGTAGATGATTTTGTTTGTGGGAATGTCCAACAAGGCAATGTGGTTATTGGCCTCGAAGGAGATGTCTTCCACATCAAAGTTCACGTTCTTGGCATCCATTTTTTGTTTTTGGTAAGGAATTAAGAAGGAGAAAAACAATTTATATTAGTGGTCCAAGATTTATTATGATCTTTTTAAGTTTTAGAACAATAAAACTTCTTTTGAAAAATCCACAAATGAGATATTAGGGGTTTTCAAGTAGAAAAGTGTTTTGAAACAAGATTATAACCAAGAATAAGAATGTGTTATTAATCTTTCTGTTTGTGTTTTAACAAAAGAAGGTTCTTAAAATCTCAAACATTTGTTTCATAAGAAGGAATAGAACATTTCAATATTTAAACAAAGTTATCAACCTTAGAGTTCTTTGAAGAAGGTTGAAGGAAATGAGTGTTCTTGCTTGCAAATACTTTTTGGTAGAGGTTCGTCAAAGATTTTTGTATGCGTAAAGAAAATATGAGGGAAGAGATCCAATATTTATAGGTAAGAGGAGAGAGAAGAAAAGTAGGAGAGGGGAAAAATACGACGGTTGAGGAAAGGCCATGATGAGAAATATGGCACGTTCTCATCCATGATTGGATGGAAGATAAAGTAGGTCGCGTGTGTGTCAGACCTTTTTGTACGTCTCAAAGCATTTCGTATTGGTAACGGAGAATGTTGTCATTAAGACGGTTCATTAACTATTTCTTTTAAAACGAAAAGGTTTTAAGAAATTTGATGAGTCACATTCAGTGATAAGATAATCACTAAATAATAAAAGAAACTTTTAAAACGTTTTGATCACTGAAGAAGGAAAGCTTCAATGATGGTTTTGCTTTAGGAACTGAAAATACCTTAGAAGAGTATATTCTCATAGACTTTAGTGTCAGTGATAAGAGAATCACTGAAACTGACATTTAAAAACATTTGAATCACTGAAGGTGGAAAGGTTCAGTGATCATTTTGATTTTAAGAAAAGTTAAGTATAAAAGAGATATACTTACATAAAAATGTTCAGCGAACAAAAGAATCATTGAAACAAACTTTTAAAACGTTTTGATGACTGAAGAAAGAAAAGCTTCAGTGATAGTTTTAAGTTTTTAGAAAAAGAACAAGTATACATACCTTAGAGAGAGTAGATACATTTACTCAAGGGTTCAGTGATAGAGATAGAGCACTAAATCATTTCACTTACTGATTGATGTGTATAGCTGAAGAAGATTAATCTTCAGCGTTTAGCATCCCTAGTTCGCTGATCAAGATGTTGAATCTTGTCTCATCAAGACGCTTGGTGAAAAAGGTCAGCGAGCTGATAATCAGTTGGAACAAAGTGAAGTTCAATATCACCATTCATAACATGATCTATGATAAAATGATATCTGATCTCTATATGTTTGGTCCAGGATTGTTTGCAATTGCAATAGCACTGGTGCTATCACAATAGCTAGGAATCTTTAAGAACTTAAGATCGTAGTCTTTCAGCTGGTTTTTTTCCAAAGAACTTGGGCACAACCACTTCCAGTAGCTACATATTCAGCTTCAACGGTTAACATGGACACTGAGTTTTGCTTCTAACTTGTCCAACTCACCAACTTTCCACCTAGAAGCTCACATCCTCAAGTGGTGCTTTTGCAATCGATCTTGCAACCTGCAAAATCACTATCCGAATAACCTATTAGGTCAAAACCTAAACCCTTAGAATACGAGAGACCCAAGTTAGGAGTTCCTTTCACGTATCTGAAAATGTGTTTACAGAGATCAGATGGGATTCCTTAGGTTCAAATTGATATCATGCACGTAAGCAAGTAGAATACAAGATATCTCGTCAACTAGTTGTGAGATACAGTAGGGAGCCGATATTCCTCTATAAACAGTTACATTTACAGGCTATCCATTTTGATCCTTGTTGAGAGATAGTGGAGGAGTCATTGGAGTCTTCATAGATGAGCTATTAGATAAATCAAACTTCTTCTGCGTGTCACGGACATACTTACTTTGACTGATAAAGATGCCTTTATTTGATTGCTTGATCTGGAGACCTGAAAAGAAGGTTAGTTCTCCCATCATACTCATCTGGTATTCTTTCTTCATGCGATCAGCAAATCGAAAACATAAAGAGGGATTAGTGGAGCCAAAAATAATATCATCGACATAAATTTGGACTAGAATGATATGACTTTTAACTTTCCTAAGAAATAAGTTATGGTCAATCTTTCCATGAACCAATTTCTTAGAGATGAGAAATGAGGAGAGGGTATCATACTAGAAACGAGGAGCCTGTTTCAACCCATAAAGAGCTTTATCCAAACGATATACATGGTTTGGATACTTACGGTCAAGAAACCCTGGAGGTTGTTCAACATAAACTTCCTCTTCGAGTTTTCCATTAAAGAAATCGCTCTTTACATCTATTTGGTAGACTTTGAAATCTTTATGGGTAGCAAAGGTGTGATAACCAGACCCTAGTTATCACCCAAGGTAAATAATATGTGATTATCTGATTAAATGATTACGTGATAGCATGATAAATTGATATGTTTAATCATGCGGGTATGTGAGATTGTGTATTAATTGGATATATATATATATATATATATGATTATACACACATGCATGTTGTGAATGCATGGTGTGTGGATGTATGCATGTGCATGAATTGGATTTTATAAAAAAAGGGGCTGTTAACCGCCTTTCCTGATTTGGAAAGTATAAAAGGAGGGCTTAGCCTCCATACTTTCTTCTGCTTGCATTTGCTAAAAGTTGTGCGATTTAAAAAAGAGGAAAGATTGATCGTATTTGCAAGTGCCTGATTTCAAGAAGTTAAATCTCATCTGATTGTATAATGTGAGTAATTTCTAAAACTCTTTTGCATAAAATTRTTATTGGTTTTGTATGAATCTTGTTTATTTTGGAAAGAAATCAGTCTTTTGTTCTAAGTGTTTTATCCGGGTATTAAACCGTACAGGGTTTGACCGGATTGTTTTAAATCGGACAAAGGTTAATCGATGTATTGTCCGGATTGTCTTAAATCGGTTAAGTGTTGATCGGATTATGATTGGTAAGAATCATTATCTTTTTATACTGAGAAGTAGGAATACGACCAAATGGTGGCCGGATTATTTTAAATCGGCTAAGTAATGAACGGGGTATTGACCGGACTTGTTATCCGGACAAAGATGATTTTGATTCTAAGTGATAAATAGATCAAGCTTTATGCGGGGTATTGACCGGACTTGTTATCCGGACAAAGTTATTGAGAATTATTTCCAAGTGTAAATCGGACAAAGTTCATTTTGTGTGTTGTCCGGATAGTTGACCGGATTTGAAGTCCGGCTAAGTCAAGATTGACCGGTTTTGATGTAATGATGTGTTTTCGATAAGAAATGATTTTGTATTGATAATAATTTCAATGGCTGCGGTTTATTTGAAATTATTCTGTGAAAATATTTTGATGAGGAAATAAGGATGGCATATCAAGGAGAGGTATACCATGGGATAAGGGTGGCATATCAAGGAGAGGTGTATCATGGGATAAGGGTGGCATATCAAGGAGAGGTGTACCTTTGGATATAAGGGTGACATTTGTATGTGTGTTGTATGATATAACTCATTCTATTATATCCTTTAAGAATATCGTGGTCTAGAGTCTTTATTTCTTTGTGATTTAAAGATTTAGGATCAAGGTTCTTATTGGAAATCATAATTTGAATATTATTGTGGAGAAAACGTCAGATTTGGCCTGAAACTTTATATAACCTTGTTTGATTAAGAAAATGTTTAAAAGTGGCATTATGTGAAACCTGATTTGTTTAGAATTATGAGATTTGAATAAGCTGAATACTTTGCTTGAAGAGTGGAAAAGATCTGGTATTTTGTTTCTATTTATTCATATATCTGTTTTATATATGAAATAATGTTTTCCTAAAGGTTTTGGTGATTTTCACCCTGCAATAACATAAATAGGGCATCTCACTAGACCTTTCGGTCTAACCCTCGTTTTGTGATTTTAACTATATGTTGCAAGAGGTACGGACAGTAAGGGAAAGGGGAAAGTTTAATATTTTCCTATGTGCATTTCTACTTGAAGATTTGCTTTGATGTATAGTTTTGATTGATTAGTACAAGTGATGTATTAGGATTTTGGACCTTGTATTTGGTCATATTAGATTTTTGTACTAAGGGACCTGAATGAGATAATATTATGTATTTCTTTTATGTGAAATATGTATTACATGCATTGTAGGGTTTGGGGGTGTTACATAAAGTGGTATCAGAGCCTGAGTTTAAGAGATATAGGTATTTAACAGCATGATACCTAGACTTAAACTGTTTTATTGCATGTTAAGGGTCCCGGACATAGTTTGCACCATTGGAAATGAATATGATGAGTTAAAAGAATAGTGTGTAAGGTAAATTTTAATTACATCTGGCCAGTGTAATTATGAATTTACAGGTACACATTTGAACTTGAATACTTCATTATATTTGGGAATGTGAATAAGTGATTATTAACACTAAACTCTACAGATGTCTAGCCGAACTAGAAGATCTGAAAGAGTGGCTCGTTCAGAATCTGAGGAAAGAGAAGAATCACCCGTAAATCTACCCACTAGTACATCTGAAAATAGAGGTCGGGGAAGAGTAAGAGGACGAGGCAGAGGAAGAAGTCGATCTCAGGGAAGGGGGCAGACTGGAATACATTTTGAACATGAAGTATCCCACTCTAGAAATGTTCAGGAAAGATCAGTACCACATCCTGAATATATAACTAGGTATATGTTGGCAGGGGAAATGGGGAAGTTACGGGAAACTCTGACATCTATTATGGGAATAGC
>NW_020201049.1:0-1885 GCF_001531365.2 Cynara cardunculus var. scolymus | reverse complement strand
GATCTTATACCAGGAGCTGCACCAGTAGCAAAGGCGCCATACCGTTAGGTCCATCTGAATTGAAAGAATTGGTGGCACAGTTAAAAGATTTAACTGATAAGGGATTTATTAGACCTAGCACTTCGCCTTGGGGAGTTTCGGTCTTATTCGTTACGAAAAAGGATGGGTCTATGCAAATGTGTATAGACTATCGTGAACTGAATAAGTTGACAATTAAAAACAAATATCCTTTACCAAGGATTGATGACTTGTTTGATCAACTAGTAGGAGCAAGTTATTTCTGCAAAATCGATTTGAGGTCAGGATATCATCAACTTAAAGTCAAGGAAGAAGATGTTGCCATTACATCATTCATGACAAGGTACGGGCATCACGAATTCTTAGTTATGCCATTCGGCTTAACTAATGCACCTGCATCTTTTATGGATATGATGAATAGGGTATGTAAGGAATATCTTGATAAATTTGTTATTGTATTTATCAATGATATTCTTACATACTCTAAAACTGAGGAAGAACATGCGGAACATCTTCGTTTGATACTGGAATTATTGAAGAAAGAAAAGTTGTATGCCAAATTGTCCAAGTGTGAGTTCTGGTTAAGAGAAGTTCAATTTTTGGGTCATGTTATCTCAGAAGCCGGAGTACAAGTAGGTCCAGTAAAAATAGAAGCAGTTGAAAAATGGGAAGCTCCAAAGACTCCGTCTGAAGTCCGTAGCTTTTTGGGTTTGGAGGTTATTACCGGAAGTTTATTCAAGACTTTTCTAAAATAGCCGTCCCATTAACCAAATTGACTCGAAAGAATGTTAAGTTTCAGTGGGAAAAAGAACAACAAGAAGCTTTCCAACTTAAAGGATCACCTCTGTAGTGCGCCGGTGTTAACTCTACCAGATGGATCCGAAGACTTTGTGGTATACAGACGTTTCAAAGTTAGGATTAGGATGCGTTCTGATGCAGAGAGGAATAGTGATTTCTTATGCATCAAGACAAATGAAGGATCATGAGAAGCAGTATCCGACTCATGATATGGAGTTAGCTGCGGTAGTATTCGCTCTAAAAATYTGGAGGCATTATCTTCTGGGAACAAAGTGTCAAATTTACACAGATCACAAGAGTCTACAGCATTTGTTCAGCCAGAAAGATTTAAATATGCGACAGCGTCGGTGGATTGAACTTGTTAATGATTATGACTGTGAAATCCTTTACCACCCAGAAAAAGCCAACGTGGTAGCTAACGCTTTGAGTAGAAAAGAAAAGAGCGGAACTATTAAAACAGTGGCAATGAGAATAAGTTAATCCCTGATATTCGTGAAGAAGTTTTGAGATGTTAGAAGGAAGCTATGAAAGAAGATCTTATGAAATAAAAAAGGTTGGGTAAAGTGATTTCAACCTTAGAACCAAATGACAAAGGAATTATGTGTTTTCAAGGGCGAATTTGGGTACCATATTTTGGAGATATCCGAAGTATGATATTAAATGAAAGTCATAAATCCCGATACTCTATCCATCCAGGCACCAATAAGATGTATAGAGATTTGAAACCCTTTTATCGGTGGCCAGGATTGAAAAGAGACGTAGCTCGATATGTGGAACAGTGWCTGACATGTTTACAGGTTAAGATTGAACATCAGAAGCCGTATGGAAGTCTTCAATCGTTAGAGATACTTGTATGGAAATGGGATCACATTACCATGGATTTTGTTATGAAGTTACCTCGAACTCAAAAGGGGTATGATGCGATTTGGGTAATTGTTGATCGTTTGCCTAAATCTGCGCTTTTTCTACCAGTAAGAGAGAAATACTCTTTAGAAAAGCTAGCGCAGATTTACATCAAGGAAATTATTACCAGACACGGTGTTCCATTGTCCATTATCTCTGATAGAGA
>NW_020201048.1:69993-84378 GCF_001531365.2 Cynara cardunculus var. scolymus | reverse complement strand
TTTCTTCATAAAATCATTATAATTTGGTTATACATAATTAGATTATAAGTGTTATTGAGAGATTTGGGATCAACAAACTAAGCAATCCTGTCCTATTTAGAAGCAAGATGAACAAGGAAGCTGAGTTTTAATCGGTTTAGCCTGTTGGGCCAACCTAAACCGGATGGGCCTTTTAAAGATGGACCAAATGAACGGTTTAACAACTAAAAAAAATTAAAATCAGATAAAAAACAATCAGAAACACAAAAACATAAAAAACTTTAAAAAATGGATCAAAAACATTGGTTTAAAAAAAATTAAGAATACGAAAATTTTTAAAAACACAAAATTCAATCAGAACTTGAAAAAGAATGATCAGATCAAGAAATCGCGTGAATAACAAAGATTCACAACTCTAAAACGCACACTTTGATCATGATTTTAACACGAAAACACAAAAATTTTAAACAAAATCGGATCAAACTCTAAAGAACATGAAGAACAAAAAAAAATCCAGAAAATAAAATCTTCAAATCTATTGATCTTTTCTTCTGATTTCTTTCATTTCGGCTTTGATACCAATTGGGTGTCCCACAATTTACTGATCAAACTTCAATCTTCATAACAATGGCAGAATCTCAGATATGAACATTCAAGAACACTAAGATAGTTGAGAGGAAAAGTCAATCATCAAAGCTCTGGTCAAACCTCTTATTACGTATAGAATCTTACAAATGAGCTCTCTTTCTTTTACAATTAGAAAGACATTTCCCTATTTATAGGGTCAAACCTCTAACACAAGTCAAAGTCAAACTTCTATAAGAAAAGTCAAACACAATGACATTTCAATTATAGACGATATTTAACTTTCAAGACGAATACAATTTAATACTGATTTTCAGTCCTAACACTTTCGTTGAAGGTTCTTTGGTGTGAGTTTTGTCTTCTTAAAGTATCATTGTCGCTGATGGATTTACATTACATGTTCTCAGCGATCACTGAACAGACTCAGTGATGATCGCTAGAACTGAAAGACAGAAACATAAATACTTCGTATAAGGTAAAAGGGATTATCATCAAATYACTAAGAAAGAGGATCAACAGTCTTTAAGACTTATCTTCAAAGTCTAAAGACCTTGAGTTTAGAGCTCAGATGCAGAGCTCAGATACAGAGCTCTAACACAGAGCAAGACCAATCAGAGCTCCTCTGGTCCTTAAAGGACCGGAGCCGCTATGGACTCACCAACCAAAAGCTTGCACCATATATTCAAAACATAGAGCTTGGATACAGAGCTTGAACATAGAGCACGGATACAGAGCTCTGTTGGTCCCTTGAGGGTCTACAAGATAAGTAAAACAGTTTGTAGAAGGGGGGATGAATACAAACACAATATTTTCAAATTTAAAATGTATATTGATAGATAAGATCAATACAAAATCTACAAGACTGTTTGCGAAAAGATAAGATAAGAAAACCTATCTAAACAATCTTTGGTTACACGCGAATTCTTAGCAAATGAGAAAAGAAATGTTGTAAAAAGAAGTTCTTTTACTTAAGCTATAGAATGCTCAAAGTAAGAATTAGGTTATGAGAGTGAGTTGCACGCACTTTGCATGGAGAACAAACACTTCTATTTATACCTATTGCATTAAATGCTCATTTAATGCAATATGGTAGGGTGAGAGTGTGTGTCAAGCTTTAAGAGGAAGGTTTGTCCTTTGCTACAGTTAATAGTACAAAAAGGACTATTCATGAGCAGACATCCTTACCTAAAGTTGGTGGACAATAGAGTCAACTAGTCGGCTCCATACCGTACCAACATTTAGAAGGGTATGGGTTTGTCTTTTGTATACATAAGGACAAGACGACAACAATCATACTTGGCAAGCTTCCTTTAATCGCTAAATGCTGGAATAACCTGGAGGTCTCTTCAGTATTCATTGACGCTTGAGCAGTCTTCACACATATGTAGACAGGCTTGTAATCACTGAGTACCGCTTCAGATCACGTACTCGCCAGTCTCTAATCTTCAGTTTCAGTCTTCGACTTTGGCTGAAGGTATTTTGGTGTGAGTGTTGTCTTCTTGAAGTATCACTGTCTCTGATTGAATTACAATACAAGTTCTTCAGCAATCACTGAACACAAGCTCACTGATGATCGCTGGAACTGAAAATACAGAAACATAAATATAACGTATAAGTGAAAAGGGATTATCATCAAATCACTGAGAGAGAGAATAAAAAATCTCCTCCTATTTGATGATAACAAGACAACATAAAGAAAGTTATCTTATCAAACAAATGTAAGGAAAAGTTAAATATAAAGTATATGTCTCTTTTTACTATTTTGGGATCTTTTTTCAGTGAGTCAGTCTTTGCTTGAGAATTTTCCTTAAGTTATATCTAAGAGAAAATTACAAGTATGGAAACTGAAATTGAAAGTTTATTCACTGACTTATAGATTGTCAGTGAACGTAAAAAGTAACGCTGGAACTCATAGACTTGTGTCCCTATTACCTTTTTTTTGGGATCTTTTTGAGTGAAGTACAAAAAAATACTCATTTTATTATCATTGGTAATATTACAAGTAGTTCAGTACATGTCTAATGCTTACAGACTAGAAGATTAATCACTGAAAGTAGACATAGTACAATAGATTTACAAGGAAAAGTGAACAATTATTACAAAAGATAATCTATTCTAGAACACTCAGATCTATGTAGCAAGGTACATCTTCACCAAGGTTTCTTCGATGTAGGCATTCCTTCGTATCTTCAAGTCCACGACTTTTCCAGGCATGCTATCATCTATCCAAAGCAAGAGGTAAACCAAATGGCCCATTGGACATAGATGTAGCTTTAACATTCTCTGAAATCTGACTTCATCTTCATAGTCAAGGAATATAACTCCTAACTCAGGTTTAAAATGCACAGCATTGGGTGTATAGGGACCCTTATCTGGCAAGTCAAGATTCAGCATAGAAATGTCTATACTCTGATAACTCTTCAGGACTTTATCTAAGGAGAACCTTGTTTCATGTTCGTTCCTTAGGAATGGTCCATCATTAGGATCAAAGAGCTTGAGTTTCTTCTTCCCACCTTTCTTTAGAGAAGGTCTGTCAGGGACTGCGACATACCTGGACATCCGTTTCTTGAGATCACTGATGATGTCCTCGATAATCTCCATATGTCTTGACTTGGATCGCTGAATGGTTTGCCTGATCTCCATCCATTCGCTGTATCCATATCGGCCAAGGTAGGAAGGGTACTCGGCGATGGTATCGAGATTGTCCATGGTGATGAGCATTGAGACCAGTGTTCCACCATCTTTTGAACGTCCGCTGATGCTGACGCTGATAATCTGGCAAGGACTGACTCTTTTCTTTAGCCTTGCTTCGCTCCACCGCTTGTCCTTTTCCACCAGCTCCAGGTTCTTATCATGCTCAGCTTCTGCAATGGAAAGAAGTTTAGCCTGGGCTTGGACAACGTTCACCTTCTTGGACTTTCTCTTAGGGAGATTCTTTGCAGCTAGTGACTTGGAAAACTTTAAGTTGTCTTCAGTCTGCTTCTTTTGAAGCTCTAGCTCTTCTTCAGTCCGTAATGCCTCGAGTCTTTCAGCTTCTGAAAGGAAGTCGAACTCACCACCACTAGATGTACGAAGAGGAATTTTTACTCTAGTCTGGTCTAGTGACTCCTTTAGCTGAGTCATCTGCTGGTTGGTGGGAGCACTTGAGATAGGGTTTTCAGGGACCCACTCCAGTCGACCGCTGGTGGTTGATGGAATTTGAAGTTGATATTTTGAAGTGATTACTACCTGAGATGTAGAATCTTCAAATAAGGGTTGTTGAGGGATATTAAAGAGTACCTTCAGATTCCCTTCTTCAACGGCCGCCTTGCCTTTTGACTTGGGGTCCTGGTTCTTTGATGGAGTAGATTCTCCTTCCTTTTGCTCCCTTTGGGATGAAGAATCCCTGAGGGTGACTCCCTTGGTGGTGGTTGTTGGCTTCTGATACTTGATGGTAAAGTTATCTTCATCATCATCGTCATCATCACTATCTAGGTCACTTCCGGGGTCTAGGATGGTAGGTTCATCATCTTCATCATCATCATCTTCGTTTTCATCATCATCATTACCAGCAGCAGTGGTGATGGAAGGAGCATCATCCCTAGGGATGGCATCGACTGCCTCAGCTGAAACAGCTTCGATGGTCGTGATTACAGGAGCAACAACCGCTTCAGCTCTAGGAGCTTCAGCTTCAGCTTCAACTGCAACAGATGCTGGAGCAGCGGTAGGATCAGGAACAGCAGCAACATTAGATGGTCCAACAGCAGCATCAGATGGTCCAGTAGCGTTAGACCTCATCTCCCCCTCTCTGGCTAAGACTTGAGAGTATAAGCCAGAGAGTTCGTCCAAGCACTGATGCTGGAGAACCATCATATCCTCTAGCCATGACAGAACACTAGCTAGAGTTTTCGTTGACTCACGCGTGTCATTGAGCTGAGTGCGATCATCAGCAGAGAAAGAAGTAGGGATCACTGGAGCTGGTTGACGGACAACATCCAGGATCTGCTGAAGAAGTCCGGTCTGCTGAAGGGCGAGAGCCTGAGCATCATCAGCTCTGCTGGAGAGAACAGCAATGGCATCAGTATTGGCTCAAACAGCTTCTTGGAGAGCCAGGAGGTGACTGTGAACTTCTTGAACGTCCGCTCGGAGAGCTGAGAGGTCCGCATCAAGTTCAGCCTTGAGGGGCATCTCTTAGTGAACTTCAGTTATCCTTGAGAGAACCGAATCAACAGCGGAGAAGATGAGTTTGATGTTAGATGTCATATCATAGTCATCATCAATCTCTTCATCCTCCCCAACTTTTTTCTCGCCCCCGTCCTCTTCCTCTTCTTCAGCATCTGGCTGATGCGTAGAAGAAGGACATGCAAGAGAGGAAATGTGAGCAACAAAAGGCTCGAGGTTAGTAGAAATGAAGGGGTAGGAATATGGAATACCTGAGGGGCCATCAATGACATCCTGTTAGAACCCTCAAGTATTATGTATGAAGTAATGAAGACAAACAAGTGATGAAGAACCAGAAGGCCGATGGAAGACTTCAAGAAAAAATGACTAAGTCTGAAGAACAACCAGAGGGTCGATGAACTGACCGGAGATGCGATGGAAAGTGCATCTCCATAACCCCTCTGGATACTAACACTTGGAGTTTCCTTCACCAGTTCAACTAGAGGCAAGCAATGAAGATATGAAGATAAGGTTGAACTCGTAACCCATGGAAGACAGCTGGAGATGATCAATCAACAGCTTAATTCTACAAAGTTTATCTTCTTTTAATGTTTATCCTTGTTATATATAAGCTTTATCTGTTAGTAGAAGATTAGCTAAATAGTCTCACAAGATAGTTATCTTCTTATTAGCTTACTAGTATAAATAGGTGGTTAGGCCTATTGTAATTTTAGACGCTTTTACGTTTCTCATAAGTATTGGAATAAAGTGACACCTTTGGCACTCAAGATTATTCTTTGAATGTTGTTCTTGAGTGTTCATCATTTTATTCATTCAAACACAATAATTTGGTTATTCTTAACTTGATTATTAGTGTTATTGAGAGATCTGGGATCAACAATTGGTATCAGAGCCAATTGATTGTTTTTCCAATCAAACGATCATCAAAAATCTCTCAACTCAAGTTTTTCACAAAATATCTTCTCTAAAACGTAAATTTTCTCTCTTCTAAAAATCTTAATGGCCAACTGAAATTCCGCCTATAGTGTTGGTTCCCTCACCAAACCTCCAACTCTTCAAAGAGAAGACTACCAACAATGGAGGATACGGATGGTGAACTTTCTAAAAGGGATGGACAGAAATCTTCTGCGATCTGTCATGGAGGGTCCCTATGTTCCATAGACTCTCATTCCAAGAGTCCTAGGAACAAATACCACAGCAAAAATTTCTGCCTACTACATGCCCAAGGATGAGAAGAATTGGGATGAAGACGACTTAGAGCGGGTTGAGACCGACAAAAAGGCCAAAAGACTGATAATCCTAGCCATACCCAATGAAATCTTCCAATTCCTTGATGCATGTTCCACAACCAAGGAACTATGGGATGCATTGGTAGGCCAATTGGAAGGAGGAGTAAAAACAAAGAAAAATCGTAGAGCCTAATATCTCAACGAATACACCAATTTCAAGGCACTTCCTGATGAACCGATTCAGAAGACATACGATTGTTCCAACACATTGATTAATCAATGCCGTCGAAATGATATCTCCAGAACAAAGGAAGAAAACAATGTTTTATTCCTTAAAAGTCTCGGCGATGAATGGACACAGCTGTCGATGTCCCTTCAAGCAAATCAGGACTTAGACGGCTGGTCACTCCATGACATATACGGAACGCTTGCTGCACAAGAGAACGACATCATGAAGAAAAAGGTGTCCATCGGTGGACCCCTGGCTCTAGCAGCTAAAGAAAAGGAAGTTTCAAGGACCTCCACCAGAGACCACAAGAAGAAAGGAAAGAAAGCACTGGTGGTGGAATCAGAATCTGAAGATGAAACATCTGAATCAGATGATGATATCAAAGCCTTTGCCAAATATCTGGAAAGGAAGATAGAAGAGAGGAAAAGAAAGAGGACAAAGATGGAAGGAAAAATGACCTCCGCTGCTTCAGGTGCGGAAAAATCGGTCATTTTTCCAAAGAATGCAGAGGATGACTGGTAAAGGATGCTGACTATTACAAGAATAAATACAAGTACAATCCTAGAGAGCGAAGCCTGATGGCTGAGAAARAAAACTGGGTGTCTGATTCTTCATCCGATGAAGAAGAGAAAGCACTCATCTGTCTGATGGCCACGTCCAATGCAGAATCTGCCTCTGACACTGATGATCAGGTATGTGAGTCTACTTTCAATAAAACCAACTCGGCTCCATCTGAGCTAGAGTTAAAGGTGATAAAGCTTTCAGAGGATTTTTTAAAATTAAAAGAAAAATTAAGCTTTGAAAATTCTGAAAGACTTAAAGCGGAAAAAGAAGTCAGTTTCTACAAAAAAGAAACTGATCTTCTAACAGAAGAAAAAGCTGATCTGAGGAAAGAAAAGACTCGCATCGCCGCCCTTAAAAAATCAGAGGAAGAAAAACTTCTGGAAATAAATAAGCGAGTAACCAAAGACTTRGAAAAGAAAACTAAGGCCTTAAAAGAATCTGAGGCAGAGAGACTTAACTCAGTAGCTCTCAAAGATTTCTTTCAAAAAGAAAGGGAGATTCTTCATCAGAAGAAATACAAGGATGCCCAAGATGTGTATGAAAAGTTAAACGGTCAAACGGATACTCAAGGGATTGGATTCAATGAATTAGACTCCTTTATCGAATCAAAGAAATCCCTGAATCCACTTTCAAACTTGGATGCATTCAGAAACCCGACTTTATCCCGAAACCAAAAGCAAATTTTAAAAGAGTTAAAGTCGATGGAAAAACTGTCGTCTTAAGATAGGATTTTGAAAATGTGGTGTACGAGAGCAGTACATGAAAGAATTCTGATAAAAGGAATGACACCTCCAAATCAGAGACCAATGGAAACCCTATGGTCAAACCAGAGTCTCTGGTTGTCAATCCCACTTCATCAGCAAGTACTGTTGATGAAAAGGAGAATCCTAATGAGGAACCATCAGCTGATGAATCGATGAACCATCCAAGTAAAACTGAAAGTTCATCAAAGTCAGAATCGATGGAACCTCAAGCAGATCACTCTGAAGCATCAACCTCTGAACCCACACCTCCCACGAAAATCCATGCTAATTTTGATTTCGAGAAATCAGCGAGAGACTTTCTCGATTCTGAATCTGAAGAAGAGATAATCTGTGAATCACCAAAGATCATTGAGAATAAGAAGCCTCAAAACTCCATACCCTCAATGAAATCTGGTATTCCTCCATCGATGAAATCTTTGGACAAAAGAAAGGGAAAACTGAGAGATATTAAATCTGCCAACGATAAAGCAAAAGGCCCTAACATATCTTCTAAGTTCATTAAGTTTACTCGTGACCAAAAACAGAAGTGGTCTGCCTCTGAGAAAACAAACCAACACTTTTCCTCTCATTCAGCTGAAGAAAATCATTCCTTCCTCAGGAGAAAATAAGTAATGACAAAGACCCCTTCGAATAAAAAATCTGAACTAGATAGGAAGTTTGTAAAAACAACCGATGCTAGGACAGGATTTACATCCCCTGCATTTACTTCTTTATTTTCAGCGAATAAAAACAACGTTAGACATTCATGTCCAAAGTATAATAATTGTCAATGTTTAGCTCTTTTACAAAACCTAAGAAATCACATGTTGACACATCGCTGCATATTCTCCCAACACGTTTATTGTTATAAAGATAAAACCAATGAAAACGTGAAAAAGCCCAAGTCCAAGGGCAAGGGAAATGCTAATAAATACAAGCCTGCAAAGGCTAAGGGGGATGAAAACGGAGTGGTATCCCTTACTAACAAACGTGGACCCATTAAGAAATCGGTACCTAAAACCCCTTAATTTGTCTTGCAGGACCAGCATGTGCAACCATGGTACATGGATTCAGGTTGCTCCAGGCACATGACTGGTGACAAAAGTCAGCTGACCTCTTTCATCGAAAATCTGGAGGCTCTGTCACTTTTGGAGACAACAGCAAGGGAACCATCAAGGGAACCATCAAGGGATACGAAACTCTCATCAAAGGCAACATCTCCATCAGCAAAGTGGCTTATGTTGAAGGTTTGAAGCACAACTTACTAAGCATAAGCCAGTTCTGCGACAAGGGTCTTGAAGTCAGGTTCCGCAAAGGTTTCTGTATCATAGAGATAAAGCCCTGTCAAACCATTATCAAGGCCAAGAGAGAAGGGAATCTCTATCTTCTGGATTTTCAATCCTCTGAGGGACAAGACACCCTTTGCCTTGTATCCCATAAGAGCGATGAAAATTAGCTACGGCACCAAAAGTTCTCTCACCTGAATTTTAATGTCTTAAGAAAGTTAGCCAAACATAAGCTGGTCAAGGGGATTCTTGATCTCAACTTTGAAAAAGATCATCTATGCTCAGCCTATGAGATGGGAAAGCTAAAACGGGCCTCTCATCGAACAAAGTCAAAAACCTCCTGCACCAAGCCCTTGGATATGATCCATATTGATCTTCGTGGGCCCATATCTATACAAAGCCTCTAAGGAAAGAAGTACATATTGGTACTTGTTGATGAATACTCCATATACACCTGGGTTGAGTTTGTGAAGAAGAAATCAGATGTTCCTGACCTACTCATTGGGGTGATGAAAAGRCTCCAAGTCCTTCTACAACGAAAACTCATTAAAGTTAGAAGCGACAATGGAACTGAATTCAAAAATGCCAGAATCGATGAATAGCTCATCAATGAAGGCATCACACAAAACTTTTCAGCAACCAGAACCCCACAACAGAATGGAGTGGTAGAACGAAGGAACAGAACCCTTGTGGAAGCAGTAAGGACCCTGCTTACCTCATCGGAGTTGCCCATCACCTTCAGGGCTGAAGCAATTTCTACTGCATGCTTCACCCAAAATTGATCCATCATCAACAAGAGGCACCAGAAGACACCTTATGAGCTCATCAATCAGAGAAGACCAAATGTTAAGTATTTTTTAATGTCTTTGGGTGCAAATGCTTTGTACTCAATGATAGGGAATACCTTGGCAAGTTCGACAAGAAATCTGATGAAGGGATCTTTCTGGGATACTCTCAAACTGCAAAAGCCTACAAAGTCTACATCAAAAGGACAAAAATTGTCATAGAAAGCATCAATGTGTCATTTGATGACTCCACATCAATGACTTCTTGACACAACAGTTCAGGACTCGAACTTCAAAGAAGAGCATCTGATTCATCACTTGGCAAACCCAATGAATCAAAGTTAGCTCAATTATTTGAAGACATCTTCGAAGAAAAAGTAATCTCTGGACTTGCACCTACTACAAAATCCACTTCCAGAACCGATGAAGAACATGAAGTCTCCAATCCTAAAGGTACAACTCTTACTAAAACTCATGTTACTTCACCTTCTATTTCTTCTGCGTCTTCAGATCAAGAACAAGAACTAGAGTCTATCTCTAGAGATGATCTCTTCGAGGGGAGCAAGCAATTCCATCAGTCAATGAAGAATTGCATCCTGTTGCTCTAGAACCCTAGTCAAGCACCAAGTGGACGAAAGACCACCCACATCACCAAATCATTTGTGATCCAACATCTGGTGTAAAGACGAGATCAGCAACAGCCAATGAATGCCTCTTCGCCAACTTTCTTAGCATGATAGAACCAAAGAAAATTTTTGAAGCCCTACAAGATCCAAACTGGATAGACGCRATGCAAGAAGAACTACTCCAGTTTGAGAGAAACAARGTATGGTCCCTTATGCCTCTACCCAAARGGAARAYGRCCATAGGAACCAAATGGGTCTTCAGAAACAAGAAGGACGAAGATGGCATAGTCATAAGGAACAAGGCCAGGCTTGTTGCCAAAGGCTACTGCTAGGAAGAAGGGATTGACTACGATGAGACATTTGCTCCCGTCGCAAGACTTGAAGCCATAAGAATATTCCTAGCTTATGCAGCTCACAAAGGCTTTAAGGTCTATCAGATGGATGTCAAGTCTGCCTTCCTCAATGGTAAACTACAAGAAGAAGTCTATGTGTAGCAGCCTTCTGGGTTTGAAGATCCAAAACATCCAGAATATGTCTACTTTCTGGACAAAGCCCTCTATGGGCTGAAGCAAGCAACCAGGGCCTGGTATGAAACTCTATCCACCTTTCTCATCAACAATGGCTTCGAAAAAGGTACAATCGATACTACCCTCTTTCTCAAGAAGCATAAAGGTGACATACTAATAGTACAAATATATGTGGACGACATCATATTTGGCTCTACAAATGCAAAACATTGCAAAAAATTCTCAGAGCTGATGAAAAGCAAATTTGAGATGAGTATGATGGGAGAACTTAGTTTCTTCCTTGGTCTTCCAATAAAACAAACTTTAGAAGGGATTTTCATCAATCAGTCCGAGTATGTGACTGACCTTCTGAAGAAATACTCTCTCTCAAATTCATCATCGATGAGAACTCCTATGGCTATAGGAGCCAAGTTATTTGCTGATCCATCAGGAAAACCTGTGGATGTAACAACCTACAGAGGCATGATTTGATCACTCCTGTATCCGACTGCAAGTAGACCAGATATGATGTTTGCTGCATGTCTTTGTGCAAGGTATCAATCCAATCCTAAAGAATCTCATCTCTCTGCAGTCAAGAGGATCTTTAGATACCTTAAGGGAACCCCTTCATTGGGTCTCTGGTATCCTAAGAACTATGGCTTTGATCTAATAGCCTATACAGATGCAGATCATGCAGGGTGCAAGTTTGATAGAAAGAGTACGTTTGGAAGCTGTCAACTCTTGGGGGACAAGCTGGTAAGTTGGACATCCAGAAAACAGAATTGTGTCTCAACATCTACAGCAGAAGTAGAATATGTTGTTGCTGCTAGTTATTGTTCACAAGTTCTCTGGATGAAGACTCATCTTAAGGACTATGGCTTTCAATATGAAAAGATACCAATCCTCTGTGACTCCAAGAGTGCAATAGCTATCTCTGCAAATCCTGTGCAACATTCCAAGACCAAGCACATCGGTGTAAGGTACCACTTTCTGAAAGACAATGTTGAAAAAGATAATATAGAGATGTACTTTGTTCCTACTGAGATTCAACTTGCTGACATTTTCACAAAAGCTCTTGATGAGAAAAGATTTTTATTCCTAGTCAGCAAGATGGGTATGCTGAATCTCATCACTTAGAGGAAATCATTAGATTGAAACCAGATATCTTCAATATCTCATGGTTATGCCTATAAGTGATACATAAAATATTAGCCATAAACTCCAAGTATCCTAAACCAGAGCCTCTGGCCATTTAGAATCACTTAGATTAATTTTTGGCAAAAAATTTCATCGCCTTTGGAACCAGATACCTCTGGTCCAAAGAAAATACTTGGTATTTCCTCACCAAGTATTCCCCTCCAAACCAGAGCCTCCGGTTGTATAGATCAGAGCCTCTGGATTCCAATTCTTTGAGACCAGAGCCACTTTGCTCTCAAACTTGGACTTTCGTCTTCATTCATGCATGTAATCATTCACTCTTTGGCACCAAAGACCTCTGGTACAAAGCCAATACTTTGTGAACTTTTTCACTAAGTACTCTTTTATCAACCAGAGGCTCTGGTTCTAAAGACCAGAGCCTCTGGATTCAAAGTCTTTGAAACCAGAGCCCTCTGGCCTCAAAGGCACATCCATTCTACCACCACATACATGCACTTAACCAATTTTTCATATTACTTTGCATCGCCTTCGCAACCAGAGCCCTCTGGTCTCAAAGGCTCCATCGTTTCATACCATTTTGCATATTCTTCACCATTCCTTCATAAATATCTTTCATCACCTTTCCAACCAGAGCTTCTAGTTCTAAAGACCAGAGCCTCTAGACTCGTTGTCTTTGGAACCAGAGCCCTCTGATCTCAAAGAGCCACTCATTCTCATATCTATTCTCATACTTAGCCACATTTCATATCACTTTTCATCATTCTTCGCAACCAGAGCCTCTGGTCATCAAAATGAACCTACCTATTGGTTCAAAGGAAGAATTTTAAACTCAATCTCCTCCCCATGCATCATTCAAGGGGGAGCTTTTCATTCATCATAAAGAACTTTTCATTGCATAAATATGCATTTTCCATCCCAGAGCCTCTGGTTCTACTATCGAGAGCCTATGGACACCAAAATGCTAGATAAATGATGAATAAAACATGTGTATGCAACCAGAGCCCCTCTGGTCCTACATCATGGGTTGTCCATGCTTAACCAAAGCCTCTAGTTTGTCCATCCAAGGCTCAGTATTCATACAACCCAACAATTCATCGATGAACTTATTCATCATGCGCAACCAGAGACCTCTGGTTCCTCATCCCAAAAGGGTATGTTTAACCAGAGACCACTGGTTCCCCATCCAATGAGTCATGACCAACCAGAGCCCGTCTGGTTCCATGACAAAACAATTTTCAACCAAAAAACCCATCTTAATTGCATACTCTTTAAAGATTATACAAAATTTCAGCTTTTGTGACTAAAAACTATACTTCATGGGTTTTTATAAGACCAAAACTTCGTAATTAGTATTAATCTTACAATTAGATGGAATTTTAAATTGTTTTTGGATTGATATTTCAAGAGCTATTATTTGGAATAATTTTTAATTACTCCAAATAATCCAAACGTCACCTTACACAAAAGCCTGCCACATTTACAGGCTGTTCCCCATAAACCTCTTCACATTACCCATCCACCCTCCCCATGACAACACGTGTCCTCCCATACTAAGGGCACATTACCGTCAAGACGGCCCACGATCCCCACCAAATCACATTTTTGCCAAACGTCTCCACTATCATAATTACAATTTTAATATTATTATTTTTTGCCTGTTCCCCTCCTCCACCTATAAATACCCATCTTCCCCACACCACTTCCTCTTTACACTCCCAAAACCTACAACTACCTACAGATGAACTGAAAAACGCAAAACCTGCAAACTTCAAACAGCAATGGCTTCCTCCGCCTCTCACGGATCAAACAACAATGACAGCCATGTGCAATCAATCGACGCTAACAGCCGTGCACTAGTGTTCCTTCCCATAAAACCAAACAACCACGCGATCGACCTCCAAACCAACCTGTTTGAAGATACTGGCAGATCTGCGAGTATATCCCCGACAGCCATGGAATCATGGGGGATATTGACTTCCCAAACGACATGATCTGCTCCATCAAGATCTCCCGGGCAAAGGTCTCTAAAGTCCTTTTGTAGGAACGTTTACTCAGTTACTTGGTATGAAGTACTTACTTGGATGATTGATTTAACAGAGATAATGCAGTGGAAATAATGTGAATCAACTCAAGCMGACATCGATAAGAACACAGATGAAGATTAATGAAGAACACAAGAGAAGGCTTCAAATGATTTTCAATTRATGAAAAWATTGACGATTACAATACTGGAAGCACACTGAAATACAAAGGCCTACGCTGCTATTTATACCGGCATGTAACCGTTTTTCTGACATGACCTAAAGCAAATTAATCTAAGCCATTCGATCAAAATGAATTACAGACAAGAGCACGTGATAGGCACGAGCAGCTAAAAGACCTAAGTAATACAGCTTAAAGATAATCTACACAAAAGACATTGCTACAGACCCTCTATGAGACAATACAGAGGCTCTGCTGGATATAACTTGGAGGCGCATTGACATAGAAGAAATCTTCCAGAACCTCTGTGAGACATGACAGAGGTTCTGTCA